>NC_056665.1:113220676-113520676 GCF_018350195.1 Panthera tigris
GAATAGGTGAGATTCTTTGGGCTAATTTTCCCACTTGGGATGGACCCAGTGAGTCTGTTGCTTCTTTTCCTGTGTCTCATGAGTGAGGGAAATGATCATAGGCATTTTGTTGGTGTAGGTGCAGGCTGTCATGTTTGCTCTCTGTACCAGCATGTTATTTGGAAACAAGAGGTGAAAAAATTTTAGTGAAAGTTTAGTCTGAAGTGTCGTATGCTCCACAGAGGAGGAAATGAATGAGGATTAAAAAAGACCCCTGGGTTTGGTGGTTTTGAGATTACAGATGGCCTTTGAGAAGATAGTACAGTGATATGGGTGGAAAAATCCAGGAAGTTAAAGACCTTATAAAAATGAATTTAACTATTGTAAACTACTCTTTCAAGGTTTAGGAGATGTATGGGAGTAGAGAAATGAAATGTTAGTCATAGAAGGACTAAGGTGAAAGGAAGGCTTGTTTCCTTCTTCATCTTTTTTTGTTTTTGTTTTTGTTTTAATGGGAAAATAAACATCTTTGTAGGCAGAGGTAAAGGAGAGGAGCCTTTAGAGAAGGAGAGAGAAGGTACTGGGGATAGAGAGTCGATCACTGAGTGACAGATCCTGGAGTCTGGAAGCAAGGAGATCAAGTATATAGGTTGAGGTATTGACATTGGGAGGGAATATTTAGAGATCAGAGGTAAAGGAGGACAAAAGATGGGTAAAGGTACAGGGGAGCTTCCTGCTAGAGAGGACAGATGCTGAGAGAGGATATTCCACATGACCTCAGACATCTCATTAAGAAAAGTAAGGCCATTTGCTAGGACTGCGGAGAAAGAGGGAGGAGAAAAGATGGGGGGTAGTTGTAGTGAGAAGTAGTTAAAAGGAGATGAGTTGCAGTGAAGACACAATTGAGGATAGTTAATTTTATTTTTGCCTTTCTCTAGTAAAATAATAATTCTTCCCCTCCTCCTCCTCCTCGTCCTCCTCATCGTCCTCCTCCTCCTTTTGCTTGAAAAGACAGAAAAAAATTCCATGAAAGTCTGTACTCAGAAATGTGAAGAATTTTGTTGTCAGCTAGTTAATACTGATGCACATATCTTGGATCTAGAAATATAAATGATGATGGTACTGTTATTGCTTATGCCTGGATCACAAAAAAACAATATACACTTAGGACTTGAAGAAGGTACTTTCAAATAGTATAAGAAAACAGAATATCTTTGGGGACCAAGAGTTTGTTCTAGGAATGTAGCTTGGAATTTTGCCACACATATCTTTTCTGTCACTCAGTGGCTGGTTTTGCATGACACAGTGTCTGCCTCCTCTTGTTTCTGATTTCTTCTGTTTCATAGGAAAGATATTTTTCTAGGTTTGGAAATACACCAAATCAAGAAACAGGCTAATATGTAAAAGATGTTTCACTCAATCCAAGAAGACTTTTAATTTTCAGAATTTGTTATTATAAAAGTAAAACATTATATATAGATATTGCTGATAGTTAAGAAAAGTGAGGCATTAAATGCTATGTGGCTAACACTAATTGTATTTAATGAACTTGACAAACATCTATAGAACAAAGCAGACTCGAATCATCTGAGAGGACTGTGTAGATAAGAGAGATCCCATTCTTTTTTGTAAAGGTGAATGCTTCATGAAGGAGGGGCATGTGAGCTAGACATTGTAGTACATGTAGATTTTGGACAGATTATGATGGCATTGGGGTAAGAGTTAGGCTTTTGGCAAAGAAAATAGCGTGAGCAATGTTGGAGCAGAGGTGAAGATGTGGAGATGTGGTACATATTTAGGAAGCGACTTTCCTTAATTCCTTTTCTGAAAGTAAAGACTTTAGGTAGCTGCTTGATACTAGAGAGGACAATCAGTTCAGATAACACACATAACTTCTTTTTTTGTTCTGTTTTCTTTAATGGTAGTTGTCTGTTTTTTAGTTTTACCTGCTATTTTTAAACTGGAAAGAAGAAAAAGAGACACCAACGTCTTTCAGTTAAACTGAACATTGTTTTTAAAATACCTACTGTATATAAGAAGATGATGAACAAGATAAGGTTCCTAACCTCAAAAAGTACATACTCTGTTAAGAGAAATTTCACTTTGGAAATTTTAATCGTTTGAGCAGAATAATTTTAACTGAAAGTTCAATGTGTTAAATGGTATAAGCAAATCAAATCATGCATAATAGTTTATATTCTCATTTAGATTCTAGAGCTGTAGTATGTTAGTGATAGCCACATGTGGCTTTAAAAATGAATGAAAATTAAATACAATTAAAAATTTACACTGTTTACATTTCAAGCACTCAATAGCCACACCAATGGCTATCGTATTGAACAACACAGATATTTGAATATTTTCATTATTGCAGAAAACTCTGTTGGGTGATGCTGCTCTGGAGGTATAGAACATATTTTAATTGTTTTTGGTCAGGTTATTGCCTTGGTCATTTCATTTCTTCAACAAAACTTTATTAAGTGTCTACCACGTTCCAGGTGTTGTGCTAATTCCAGGTGATAATGAGAAGTCCTAGTTCCTGCCTACGTGACTCTCTCAGTCTTGTGGAGGTAGATATAAGTTACTTGGTGAATAAAATAGGATGTTGAAAGTGCCACTCTAGGAGGAGAAATCCAGGAGGCTGTGAACATATATAAAGTACAGAAGCAAAACTGAAGGTTTATTTTTAGGAAAAGGTGAGTAGGTGTTGATTAAAGTTGGAGAGAGTGCGTGAAAGGATGATCCAAGCACTGGAAAGCGCTTTCGTATAAAAAAACATGACACACACATTTGAGGTACTGAAAGATGTTCCCTGTGACTAGAGCCCAGATAGTCTGTAAGGTCTTTTAATTTGGAGTGTTTTAATGATGTAGTTAAAATATTTAAAGAACAGTCTCCCTTCTATTTTGAATCTGAAGGGAAAAGTTTTCCTGGTCCTTCTCACTATTTGGGGAGCTTGTATTTGTAGATCCCACAGTTAGAGGAGGACAAGAAAAGGTGAAAAGAAGGGAAATTGGAGAAAAGGAAAAAGGAAATGAGAATGGTTAGAGGAAATTTCAGAGAAATAAAACAGGTAACATATGCTGGGGAATAACAATACCATTTGTGTAACACATTCCCTATCTCTAGTCAAAATTTCAGATCAGCTGTTTCAAAAGTTCATGTTCCAAATGGTTAAGTTGGTATCATCAAGTATATTATGCAAGGATATTTTTTATAAGGGATTTAAAAATTGAATTTCTATCCTGATTCAATTCATTAGAAATTATCATCTAATTTTCTGTGCTATATTTTCATGAGCCTCTGCACTTACAGCGAATGCAACCTGGAGGATTTCATTGTTCCATTTTCATAGGGCAACAGCAGATAGTCACTGTAGTTTAAAACCTAAGGTTACACAAGCAGTCAGAGAGAGAGTAGGATCAGGACACAAAAGAAACGTATCTTTACTCAGCGCTCACTAATTCCAGAGATTATTCTGTGTATTGTACAGAGTACATTACACATAATAAATCTCTCACATTTTGTAAATATTTAGCTGTTGTTGATTTATTTCTGCTCTACTGGCAGTCGTCAAGTCTCTGTTCTACATTGTGAAAGTCTGTTTACATCTCGGTGTCGCCATCATCTGCTCTAGCATGGAGGCTTCTGGAAGGCAGGGATCATATCTGTTTATTTAGCATAATGCTTAACAAAGAGCTCTGTACATTAAACTTTATTTTTATTTGATGATGATGATTTTCTTTATGCATTTCTTCCCTTCCCTTTCTTTAGATTGGCCAAACCTTCTGATAACTATTCATGCAGTAGAACACAAGAGAGGTGAAATTAACTGAATGCCTAGTCATTCTGGGCAGCAGAATGTCTCACACAACTATATGAGGTCTTATGCCACCACAAAGAGGTACCCTCTTGTAAAAAGATGAAAAATACAGAGAAGCCACCCACGTTGGTTTTCATGAAGGAAAAATTTGGTGTCTAGTTTTACCACCAAGTGCTTGTCAAATAAACTTCATGTGAAATCAAGACTGAATACAGTAAACAGGAAATTTGGATAAAAGCTATAGTGAAAAAGTATTCCTTTTTATTTTTATCCCTATTCTTACTTGGGACAGGCTTCTGGAATAGTGTTGGAGGACTGAATGCAAATTTGATGAAATAGAGCTGGAGCAAAGTGAATAAGGTCTCAATACTTTCTGAAGATGCTCCAGCTCTTATTTTAGTAAAAACAAGTTTTACTAATGTATCCTCTTTCAAAATGTTCATCTATTTTCACTTGCATTGCTAAATTGTAAAATTTTTAAATGCAATTTTTAAATTGTAAAATGACTTTGGGCATCCAAAGTTATTATGTGAACACAGTTATGACGTCTAGTTTTCTTTGTTAGAATTTTCCAGACACTAAAAAGAAATTTCCCAGACTGATAAGGGGGGTGTTTAATATTTTCTTGAAAACCTATCTTTTGCCCCTTACCTTGCCTTTTCTGGTCTTTCTTTAAATTTATCATGACTTTTTCTATTATATTTCAAGGAAGCTTCAGAGGTTACTTGCTACGTCTTTCATTGTAGTCAGTTTTCAAGTCACTTAAAAAAATTTTTTTTAATGTTTATTTATTTTTGAAAGAGACAGAGAGAGAGTGTGAGCTGGGGAGGGGCAGAGAGAGAGGGAGACACAGAATTTGAAGCAGCCTCTAGGCTCTGAGCTGTCAGCACTGAGCCTGACTTGGGATTCGCAATCAGGAGCTCTGAGATCATGACCTGAGCTGAAGTCAGCTGCTTAACCGACAGAGTCACCCAGGCACCCCTCAAGTCACTTTTTTTAAATTGACCTATTATAAATGACATTTCTTGTATACTTGATTTCTAGATTCATTTTTATGCTTTATTCTATAACCTATTAAGGTTTACATGTGTAAAATAGCAATCAGTTGCCAATGTTATCAATTCTGAAATTTAGATTATGAGTTTTCAACTTCCATGATGTTCCTGTTTTATTCTCCTGGGTTTCTTTGGTCAGTACTTTATTTATTTTTTTAAATTTGGCTTTGAAAAATAAAGATAGCCCAGGGATAAATATATCTCTAAGTGTTATTAGATAGTTAATGATTAGTTTATAAAGCAGTAAAGAATTATCATGCTGTATCTTCTTTCTAGTATGTATGTGTGTATATATATATTTTTTGACAGCTAACATTTTTTACCAATTATGTATTTGTCCATTCCTACCAAGAATGAGACCATCTTTGTAAAATTACTTTATAAATTTTATATAAAAGTGCAAATATGAAGTTAATACTTTTTAATAAGTATATAAGTATATTACTTGACAGAAATAAATACTGTTCATCCATTGAGTAGATGAATATGAAGAATCAAGTTCAGAGAAGTTAAATGATTGGTAGGAGCTGAGACTCAAATTCGGGAATAGCTTGATTCCATTTCACTAGGCCTTTTTATGATATCATTTTATTTCTTCCTAAAAAATTCAGATCTTTTGTGATTCTTTTTTATAAATTAAATTTTTTAAACTATCAATGAAGGTTCTTATTTTTTCAGCTCAATGTTTCAGAAGATTCTATAATTTTTATCTTTTGTTTAAAAAAATTGCTTTTGTTCCAGGACCCTGTCCCAAAATTTTAGGAATTTGATGGTATCAGAGTTAATGTAAGTATAGCAATATGCCCACAATATAGCAAAGAAGAAATAAATTTAAGAGAAATATATTTTCAAAAACAGTGGATAGAGCCTAGACATATTAATCAATAGCTTTCCAGACTCTGAGAGGAATTTCTTTTCTAGATAGAGTTTTGATGGAAAAGTCATCTGAGGTCTATACTTGCTTAACCTCTGAAACAGAACAAAATCAGTCAGAAAGAAAGTAGGAGTGGTTTTCACTCATATCCACTGTGCATCTCTGTCTACGATATAGATTATATGCTGGTCATCTGATAGCTCACACAGTTTACTTTCCTATTTTTCAAACACTACAACTACACATTAACTTGAGGAAGAATGTTATTCTTGGAAAGTTATACATTTTGGATCATTGAGATAAAGATGGTTAAGCTGTGGCTGGATATTTCAGTTCTACAGCTATCTTGTCAGAAGCAAACATCTTGGAAAGAGCACAGCAGAACTAAAGGATACAATCCTACCAATAACTTGCTTAGACAAATTATTTCACCTATTATTTTTCAGTATCTTTTTCTAGAAATACAGTTTTTCCCTAAAAATACATAGATGATATTTACATATATGTGTATGTGTCTATCAATATCAGTGTACAAGTAATAGATATGTTCACTGTGGAAAAAATTTAGGAAACCTAGATAGGGGAAAAGTTAAAAAAAATCACTACTACAGAGAGCTATTAAAATTTTGGTGTACCGCCTTTTGGGCTTTTATAGTACATGTATATTATACACACACAAAATAACACACAATATACAGATAGAAATAAATTTTTAAAAGTTTATATTGATAAAAAGTGAGATTATAGAGCTAAGGAAACAAATTAAGGACTAGAACAGCACTGTTGAAGAACTAATAAGTGATACAGAACCAGTAGGGAATAGAAGAGAGGTGGCTGAAAATTTAATGGCTTGGAGCAAAAGCTGGAAATACTCACCATAAACACAGAGGGGTAAAAGAAAGGTTAAAGCAAATTGGTTAACAATGATAGATGAGATACAAAGAAGAGTCAAGAAAAAGATTACTGGTGTCTGTGAGGAAGAGAACCCTACAAATGGGACTAAAAAAGTATTTAGAAAATTGATAGAGTGAAACTTCACTGAAGTGAAAAACTGAATTTGCAGATCAAAAAGTTACTTTGAATACTGAAATTAGTAAAAAAAGAATCAGTATCAACTTATATTCTGATTGTTACTGAAGAAAGACTCCTTCAGTCATTCATGCAAAAGCAAAAGTCATCTCCAAAGGAGAAAGCTAGACTGTTCTCAGATTTCTCCACAACAAAGTGCAACACTGGAAGAACAGTATCAACAAAGTGTTTTCTCTTTCTTTCTTTTTTCTCTTCTTCTTTTTTTATTTCTTGAGAGAGAGCATGCAGGAGCAGGGGAGGGACAGAGGAAGAGGGAGGGGGAGAGAGAATCTTAAGCAGGCTCCATGGTCAACGCCAGCACAGAGCCCAGTGTGGAGCTAGATCTCACAACTGTGAGATCAAGAACTGAGCTGAAATCAAGAGTTGGATGCTCAACTGACTGAGCCATCCAGATGCCCCAACAAAGTTCTGATAAAAGAAGGTATGACTCAAAGTATGACCCAAGAGCATTGTATCTAGCTAGCCATGTTGTTTCTGAGGAATAAAGGCAATAGGCATATAAATCCTCAAATATGAAAGAATCTAGAGAATATAGCATCTAGATCTTTCTGAAAAATGTACTTGTTAAAATGGAGTCAACCAAGATATGGCTCAAAATAAAAACTGGTTGTGATTATTAAATACATTTAGATATAAATGTAAGATTTAGCAACAATGGAAACTGGTCAGAGAACAGAATGTAAACGTTATACAACATGGCGAAGTAAAACAAAGGTTGGGAGGCAGGTGGGAGGGAATTGGTAATTGTTAATCTCTTTATCTTTCATAGCAACAAATCCATCAATACAGTCTAAAAGTTAAAAAGAGTAATATTAATCTACTGTTTAATAATATTGATCTACTGTTTAAGTCTTTTTTAATCATTTTTCTTAACTTTGAGGGATTTTTATTTTTCTCAGTTACTGCTTTCTGAGTGAAGAAGCATTTATCTAAGGTTTAAAATTCTTCAGTTTTAGTTTCTATTAAGTTCAAGTAAAATTAAATTAATATATATATTTTTAAAGTTAGTGTATTCTCATCCCAGAAATGATAAATTTATTCCTGTTCATCCATCATCTGTCCCTGTGACTACCTGTGTTGGGTGATATTCACTAATTGTTAATCCTGAATGTTTCTTGATGTTGAGGTTTTGGATCATTTGTTGCAGTTTTCACTGTATATTTTGTGTTATTTGAACATTGTGTTATGATACACATTTTGATGAAAGTGATATAATGAATATATTACCCTGAACAATAGATTTATACTTATACACAGTTTTTTTAAATACACAGTTTAATATCCTCACTTCTTTTTACATTTATCATGACCTTTCTTTTCTCTTGCCATCATGTTTAATAGCTGCATGGTATTTTATGGGTTTGATATATTTCTTCCTCTGATCCTGATCTTTGTTTTTTTCATCTGTAATGACAGAGTTGGATTAGATTAGTAGTTTGCAATCTTTTTCTTTAAACTGTAGAATCTTTCCAATAAACAAAACAGTATATAACTCTTAGAATATAGTTTCAAAGCTCCATGGATTAGGTAATTTCTGAGGTTATTCCATTTACCACAAAAACTAGTTTTTTTCTTAGGAGTATTTTCTTGAGTGACTGCTTTCCATGTGTTAAAAAAAAAAAAGAAATCAGGTAATAGCTATGATCTTTAAAAATCAGTATTTTAAAGTACAAGGGAAGGGCCTTTAAAAACCATCCAGCCTATTTCCCTAACTTTTTCATATAAGGAAACCAAGTTTAAGTTGCTCGACTAACATTGCCCAGCCAACTAAAATGAATGAGGCTTGAGCCCTGATCCTGACTTCCAATCTGTTCCTTCTCCCACAGTACACGTGAATATATATTTTTAAAAATGATGGGCAGGAAAGATAACAACTTTATCTTAACCTATTTCACATGTAGACTAACTTGTAAATATCAGGAAATATAATTTATAGTGTATTTATTTTCTTCCTTATAAAAAGAGATCAGCGGTGCAGGCATTATTGAACTCTTAAGTTCTAAGAGTTAGAAAGGAAAGTGAGTGGGATTCTGGCAAGGAAGAAAGCATTTACTTGTCAAAGATTTGGAATTTACTGTGGTTTCTGAGATTAAAATAAGAGTAAAACTTGACTTGGCAGAGGATTAAAAACAAAGCAGCTCCAAAGTGTGTGCACATCATGGAGAAGATGCCATTTTTCCTTCAGGCGTCCAAGGGGGAGGGGAACATTGTTTCTTTGTGTTGCCGGAGCTGATTTATTCAGTTATGATTTCAACATGTCTACAAGGCAAACCCCAGAAAACATTGCACAACAACATCAACCAGAACAAATGGTGCCCTTTTTTTTTTTTATATCCCCCCTCTTAAGAGTTTTCAAATAAAACACAGCAGTGTTTTTTGTTATTTTGTTTTCAGATTGTTTAAATGGCTCTGATTATGTTTGACTATTAGGAGTGGCAGGTTTTAGAATCTTAAGTGGTAGTACAGGTTCCTGAACAAGAAAGAGAATTAAAGGTGATGTGACTTGATTATTGGAATGTGTAGAATGCAGACTTGTGAGAGGTATTATGGTCTGCCGCAGGCTGCTCTTGGTAATAGACCTTGTTAAAAGCCCTATTATTATTGGAAATTTATTTTGGAAACTACTAAAAAAGAAATTTGACAGAAAAGTAAAACAAACCTCCTTGTCTCATATTTCCTTTCCATGTAGGGACTTTGAAGAGATACCTTAAATATTGTCAAGTCTCAATTATCCTGGAATGGGTTAGCATTATTACCATCCTCACAAACTTGACTTAAATGCACATGGCTTTACACTAGGTGCAGCACAGAGAAAATTAGCAAACAAGATCATTATCCTTTTGGAGCTTACTAAGAGTTGATATGCCAGCATGTAGCTCAACAATTTCCAAACTCAGTTTTCCACACACTCTCTAAACAAACCCCCCTTCCCCTATTCTCTCTCTTCTTTAATGGCCTCCCCATCCTCTCAGCTGGAAACCTCACATACATCTTGAGTCCTTATGTTTTCTTAGTCTCCACAACCAATCTATCAGCAAGTCCTATCTCTTCTGTCTCCAAAATTGCTTTTGAATATGTTTGTTTCCTTTTCTCCCTTCTCATAGCCATTGCCCTGAACAGGCCCTTTTCACCTTTCATTTCAGTTCTTAGGAGAGCTGCTTATCTATTTCAGGCTTTCCTTTTCCAAGCCATCCTCCATAATGCTGTCAAATTTCTTTAAAGACAGATCTAATCATATCTTTCTCTGGCTTAAAAACCCATGATGGGTCCCTATTACATTGGAGGGATAAAGTCTACCTCCTTAGCTTGTCATGCAAGTGTTTCATAATGTGGCCCCAGTCTGTTTATTCTCACTTTATTTTCTGCCCCAATCCCTGCCCCTACTCCCCATCCTGACTCTCTGCTGCCAAGCACACATGTACATTCACTCTGTCCTGTTTCCTTGTAGTTCCCTGAGCTTGCTCTCTTCTGTGCTTTTGATCATACCGTTTCTTGCTCCATACACACAGAATACTCTTCTTTGATAAACTGCTTGTATGGAACAACTGAGGAAACCAAGACTTTACAAAGAATACTCTTGACAAAATAGGGCAAAAGAAACAAGCCATGTGTACAGAACCAAGCATTAGGGACAACCATTAGAGCAAAGGTCAGATTAGGAGCTGTAGACTACTTCTACCTGAGGCCAGCCAGGAGAAAGGACTTAATTCCAGAAGGTACTGGAGCCAGAGCAGTGATGAGCTAGTTTGTAACAGTATTAGAGGAGTGCCTCCTTCTGATTACTATAGATAGCCAAGAGCCAGCTCCTATTTTTATAGGTCGAGGATAGGAGAAAAAAGCCATAGTAGATTCCTGGTATAGTTCACGAATTAAGAATTACCCCCCATCTACCTACTACTCCTGACTTATTTCACTTAACAAGGGAGTAAAGAATAGATAAGAACTCACTAAGAGCCTTCACACTGATGCATTGTTAAGAGTCAACAGGACAGAGCCAGAGATGGCACGTTTAAGGAGTAAACTGAATGAAGGAAAATAGTGGCTCTTGACCTTGAGTTCATAAGGAAGCAGAGGCTTTCTCATGCTCGTGTGCCTAGGCCTGCTTCTGCCTGACCTTTGCATATTCCTGATTAACGTTTGTCCTTTTGTACTTGTCTGATTCTTTTTTACAAGTTCTTTTTTATTATGTAAGTAATATATTCACATCTTCAGAGCATTGAGATTGTGGAGGCTACTTTGACATTCCTATCCCAGTCCCATCATCCCAATCCTAATCATCTCCCCACAGACATCAGAAAATGACTATTTTCAGTCTGGGGTCTCTCCTTCAGACCTTTCTCTATGCACTGACTTAGAGGCAGACATGCAGGTAGGTAGATAGGTTATGAAAAACATATAGTATTGCTCTGGATGTGTGTTTGGGTGTCTTTTCGCCCCACAGAAGTGGTATCCTATACTGCCTCTAATTCGGTATACTTCCTTTTTAGAATCTATAATATATCTTGGAGATCTTTTCATATTAGTACATACAGATGATTTATCACATTTTTTCACCTTCTACCACATAGTGTCATCTCTGGGCTAGCTTGTCCTTTTCCTCTTCTCATGATAATCTCATATAGATGATTAGTAGGTAATAGAGGAAAAAATTACAACAAGCAAGTATTGATCCTGCTGCCAATTAAATAAGGAAGGAGCTTGCAGTTGCTGGCTGGGGGAAGAATGTTTTCCTTAAAAATTAGACTGTCTTAGAAACATTGTTGGACCCAGTTCAAAGGACATCACTGACGTTAACACTTTACCCCCTCCCTTTTTCCTCTCCTACTCCCCAATTACTGGCATTGCTGGAAATTATATATAACCAGGGCTGTTTGTGGTATGTATACATCTGGTTTTCCCTTTTCTATATGCCTAAGTCCTCTCTCCTCAATTGCTTCTGTTTAGCACTTAATTTAAATTCCCAAATTAATTCAGGAAGCAAATTTGGAATCTGTAAAATGAAGGTGTTAGGTGATCTTTTAGGGATTTTTTAAAGTTTTAGACAATTTTAAAGAATACATTTTGATAAACTAAAACTTTTCTGTGCTTGATGTAGATTGTGGTTCATTATGAGTATAGATAATTTAATAACATTGAAATAGATGAAACTTGTGCTACTTATTTGTCACTCTTCCCTTGAATGTTTCCTTTAATGTTCAAAGTAAGCCATTCAAAGGACTTCATAACTGTCAAGTATTAATGTTACCACCAAAAATGTAGGACTGAGTCAAAGTGAAGGGGAAGTTCTGAGAAAGTACTTGTGAGATGTTTGCACTTACTATACATTTTTGAGCGTTTAAATATTTAAGACGTACCATCATCTACCAGGAGCAAAGGTTAGGAGTCAGGAATTGGGGCATCAGTCCCAGCCCATCACTGACTCACTTTGTGATGGCAGGTCACTCCTTGCTCTTAAATTTCCCCATCTGTAACATGTAATAGATTATTTCTGACTCTTAACTTACCCAGGGATGTTTTCTGAAATAATAAAGATAACCACTGCCAGTTATTTTGTGCTGCTTGGTAAAAGATTCTACATAAATTAATAGCAGTAGGGTGGTGTTTGCATTATTTAAGAAAGTTCTTGAAAGTGAGAAAAGTACTCAGAATAGAAAAGTACTCAGTACTCAGAACTGTTTATCATTTCTTTTAGGCCAATGCATGCTGTAGGTTAGGTAGAATAGTCGTGAAAACTAACATAAAAGTAAAAGTGTATAACATTGTAGGAGTAAATCCAAGATGTTTTTACATACATAGCTCTTTCCAACTCTAGTATTCTGAGTCATTTGCTGCGTTTTACAAAGTTAGTAACCCATATTTGTTTGTTTTTTTGTGGGGGGGGGCAGGGGTATATTTGTATTTTTATGTTCAAATATACTCCATGAGTTCTGTCACTTAGACAATCTTGGAAAAGAAAATCATATGTAAAATTTGCCACTTTATTTGAATTCTAACCCTTTCTGTGGAGTTACTGTGTCAGGTTCTCTTTCTGAATTCTACTTTTCACCTTGTGATTGATTGCTTCTTGTTACAAAAACATGAAGGGACTCTTAACCTCCTTGCAAAAGACCTGTTCTTTTGGTTGATGCAAAACACCAGTAAACTCTCTTAAGGAAAAAACAATTGTAGATGAAAGGAGATATTTATTTGAGGAAGAGTTTAAAGAAATACATTCTTTCTCATTGTACTTCTTTCCAAATTGATGTCACCCCGAGGGGATGTGAGAATTTTTTCAAAGTTTAATGTCCAACTGGTGAACAAAACTGACCCTTGATCGCATAAAGCCCAGCAGTGTTTGCTGTGTGTTTTCTGCATCTGGAGACTATTCTGTTATGATTTGAAAAATTAAGATTACAATTTTTAAAGTATATATTTCACAATCAAAGTATTTATAAACACATATGAATCTTGTATAACCTATGCTGAAACAGAATGGTTATGTTTATATCTCAGTAGGTAAACTACTCTGGAATGCTTCAAACCAGTCTCAGCTGAAACAAGACATTTTGAACTATGTCGTAAAGATGGATCTGTTTTCTTATTCAGCAGTTTCATATGAATTTTGAAAGATGGCTGGTGTTGAGTTAGTCCCACATTTAAGTTTGTTTACTTCTTATGCGAGTAGAACATGTTTTCTTTCTATCTGTAGACTTAGTAGTTGGTCTTGGAGTATAGCTTTGCAGGTAAAACAAGGCTGCTTTTTGATTCCTCTTGAAGTTTAGAATTCAAATCAGTCAAGTGACCAAGCAGGGCAATTGGAGAGGGTACCACTGACATACTTTAATCTGTTGTTTTTCCTCTCTTTGCTTGCAAACTTCAACTGAATTGCAGCTTTGTATTCTAAAAAATTGTTATTAAAATAAAGGCAGTTTGATAGTGTTATAGAAAATTTGGAAAATGGAGAGAGGGGAATGAACTGTAATATATAGGATTTGAACTGGGTCTTGAAGAATACATGGTTCTTAATATATTCCAGACCGCCTCTTGGGCATATTTTTGTTCTGTGTGACTAGTATGTTATATGTGCATATGGCTAGATAATTTGAGATTTATTTAATTCAGTGGAGGCAGACATTTTAAAGTTGTAGAGATGACTTTCACTGTGAATGAATTTAAGATAGAAGATAGCATTGCAACATTAGTGCATTCTTCTGCCTTTAAGAATGGAACCACATTTTTTTTTTTTTGCATAAAAATAATGATTGGGCTCCCAAGATTGTTTGAGTGCCTTATGCATGTTTTAGCTGGCAATAATCTTAGCCATCTTGTATTCAGCATCTGGTTTATACATGAGACCCCTATAATTAGCCAGTAGTACTTCTCGGCCTTGTCTTTCACAAAGATTTATAGTATACTTCAGGTGGTGTCAGACAGCAGGCAGAATACTGAATAGCTAACTCTCGTAATTAAAAAAAATTGCCTCCCTGATACCAGTATTATTAAAATATGATTTAAAAAATCATCTTCTCTCATCATTTGACATGATTAATAACCTTACTTTCTGAAAAACCTAAGAAGTTTAAGCTTCTTGTATGTGGTTTTGGAGCCTTAGGAAAGCTGGAAGAACCTAGGCTTTAGAGAGGATAGGCTCGTGATGTGTTCTGGAGTGTTATGCAAGGAGGAATTATTAGGCCAGGTGCCTTTCACGTCTGTTGTATTTGCCGGAGCCAAAAATCAAAGGAACAAGAGTGTCTCAGGAAAAATATATTTTCTTCCCAGAGCAAGATGACTTTTTAATACCTGTAAGAGTCCAGATTATATGTAATCAATATCAAAAAAAGGCAGGTTTGTTTTCTGAGTGGTTATCAAGTTGATACACACTCCTGTTGCTGTGTTCTGCTTAAACTGTAATTATCAGAGAAATCTTGTTAAGGAGAATTTTCTGAAGTGAAGCCGGCTAATTACATCAGACCCTTTGGCTTTATGTAGAGTTATTAGCATGGCATGAACTGAGAGCTGATTGTGTAACCTATTCATTTGGAAAAATCCTTCACCTCAAACTTTGCTTCAAATCCATGACTTCTAATGGAAAAGGCACGGTGAGAGGCAACACTAGATTTCCAAACCCGCTTTCCTTAAAAATCTCTGACCAAATTGCCCTGTATGAATAGATCCCAACAAGGGTTTGAGATTGGTTAGTTTCAGGACATCTTATTTAAACCTTCTTCTAGGGAAAGGTCTATACTGGCTAGTCCTATAAATATCAAAATTATCAACACGGTGATGACAATGTAATTAGCCACATCTATCAGCAGTGTGTAATCAACCATATCTAAGGCTGCTGAAAGCTCCACTGTGGTAAAAATTCTGGCTCTACTTTTGACTCTCATTAATGACCCTAAGGATTTTGGAGTGAACTCCGTAAGTGGCCTTGAATCTAACCTGGAGTCTATTGTGTACTTCTAGGTTGGAAAGCTACATCAAAACAAAACTCACTTTATAGGTAGGATATTACAATAGAGTGAGAAATTGGCAGTAAGAAGTTTTAGTGAATAGGACCCTCAAAGAAAGCTTAAATAAGTGATTGTTGCACTCAGACCTTAAAAACGATTGTTTAAACTGTTAAAGTAAATTTTATGTAAATTGTTCATGCTAAATATTTTCATTATATATTCCTATTCCTTTGTACTTCTCATTTGATGAAGTTTTCAAACTGTGGTTTGCTGGAGGGGGAAAAAAAAAAACAAAACCCAAACCACATAGGACAAATTGAATTACAAACCTGGTGTGGTCTTTTAACTCAATTACATCTAATTTGTGTTATTTTAGTCATCCTGGGTGGCAGCTGTTCTGTGTGAATGCCCATAAACATTTTCAGTGTAAGATTTGTCTAGATTATAACTTCATAAGATTGATAGTAGCCTATTTCTATTTTAAGGAACAAAGTTAATCTATTAATTTGGTGTATCAGGACCACTTTAAAAGTTAAAAATTTAATTGGTCTATTTTTTACATAGACCTTTGAACATCTAATGTTTTTTAAATGTTAATTTTTATATAAATTTACCCCGTTTTCTTATTTCTTAAGTTTCTACTTAAATTTCTCCTAAAAATAGCATCTTAATTACTTCATTACTTAAGTCATTCAGACAGTTATCAATTTGAAGGGAAGGGCATACAGAATTTTAGATTCTGATATACCCAAATAAATATTTTGTCATTCTAAGGCAACATTTGGAATGATCTGGAAAGAAAGACACAAGAGAATATGGATTCAGGGTTCATTGGTTCAGTATAATTGAGATGGAACTTTTAGTTAGAAATGAGTTAAGACTGAGTCTCAAATGCAGTTGCATTTACAGAAATGAAGACATTGAAACTCAAGATACTCATGCAAAATTTGACACAGGAAGCACTTAAATGGATGGTGTCTAACAATTGATGCTAACTTGCCCACTTTTATTGTCTGGGGATTTATCTTTTGAGCAACATACTCAGTTTAATTCACTGAGTATCACTAAGTTGGATAGGAAAAGGACACTCAAATGTCTTTTTAATATCAGAGGTGAAATCTGTACAATCAGTAGAAAAATGCAGAAGCAGGGCGACTGGGTGGCTCAGTGGGTTGAGCGTCCAACTTTGGCTCAGGTCATGATCTCATGGTTCGTGAGTTCAAGCCCCACATCAGGCTCGCTGCTGTCAGCACAGAGCACGCTTCAGATCCTCTGTAAGGAGGATCTTTGTCTCTCCCCTGCTGTGTTCTCTCTCTCTCTCTCTCTCTCTCTCTCTCTCTCTCTCTCTCTCTCAAAAATAAACATTAAAAAAGAAAAAGAAAAATACAGAAGTGAACATACATGATAGAAGAGCCTCAGCTAGTTTTCTAAGGTGGGCAAGTGGGACAATACTAAGTAGGCAATTACAGTGAAGAGATATTATCCAACAGAGACAGAAATGGAAGAAAAATCTTAACTCCTCAAAAATGATCTGTGATCTATGAATATGTTTGGAAAGACATTTCTTAAACTATATTCAGTAATTTTCTTTCTTTTTTTAAAAAATCAGATCATGTTTTATTAAAATTTTTGAAAAGTCTTTACATTTAAATAATTTGGAGATGGCAAACTATTAATATACTCTTCTCAAACTTCTCACTTATGACTATGAGGCATCATGATGAGCATCTCACTGTTTTCACAGGGCCTATACTGAGCCTCATGTTTCTTCCCCAGGACTTAAGACATCATTACCAATCAATTGGATTTGGTACTTGAGATGAAACTTCTTTGCCATCTTGAGATAGGCAGTCTTTTTTGGTAAAGGAAATTGAAGATGAGTTGGAGTAATTTTCAATTGGCAACTGAAAACCTGCAGTGGATTAGGTATTGTTCTAGGTACTGACACTTCAAAGATGAATAAGCTATAGGTTCCTGCTTTGGAGGAACTTATGTGTAGTAGGGATGGCAAACATGTAACTAATTTATAGCACGGTGTGGTAGGTGATGAGACAGAGGTTTGAATAAATTAAAAGCTTATTTTGTTATGGGGAGAGTACAGGACTTAAGTTAGGACATTAGATCAAAGCAAGTGTTTTTTTTACAAAATACTACTATACATGAGACTTACAGCCAATTAATCAGTTACTGGTTGACCTATATAGACTTAGGAATATAAATTGATTAAATTTATAGTGTCTATCAGTTGCCTATACTACTTCCCTACCATTCTATTCTTAAAGAAGAAAGTAACAATTCGATCACCATTTATTCTAAGCACTTGCTTGTATATTATCTCATTTTAATTAGTTGTGAACTACACCAAATTCAGTAACTTTTTTTAAAGCTATATTCCTCTTTTATGTCTGACCCTATCTACTTATCTTCTACTTGAAACATTCCCCCCGCCGCCCCCCCCCCACCCTTCCCCACTCTCCCCCGCCCTGGTCTTTTAGTGGCAGTATATTTTCTGGTTCCCCTCCTGCCTTTCTAACCTTACTTGGTGTCATCTTTGCTGGCTTCACTTCTGCATTAGTTATCTATTGCTATAACAAATTATCCTGGGGAGCCTGGCTGGCTCAGCAGGTGGAACATGTGACTCATGATCTTGAGGTTGTGAGTTTGAGCCCCACATTGGGTGTGGAGATTACTTTAAAAAATCACTCTAAAATTTAATAGCTTAAAACAATGAACATTTATCATCTCACAGTTTCTGTGGGCTAGTAATACCACATGCACATGATAAACATCCAGGCATTCAATAAATATTGTTGAATCTTCACAAATGGATGCCATTATGCTAGTTGAGGTTCTCATCACTTCACACCTAAATGACTCCACCAACTTCTGTTCTGGCTTCCAGTCTTTACCTTCATGCTGCTGTTAAACCAGCCTTTCTAAAGAAATCCATGCTTCTGCTTCTCTGATTAATAATCACTTCTGATCTTTAAGATCTTTAAAGCCTAATCTTTAAGTGTATATTAGTCTTTTTGGCATGCAAAAAATTCCCTAAACCAGCCTCATCCTATTTATTCAACCATGTTTCTTAACAAATACCTGCTTTACTTAACTGCTTATTTATACCTCATACCAGGCACCACCCTCATTCCTTATACTATGTTCAGTTTTACTTTTTGTTTTTGGTCTTCATCATTGATTAACTCCCTCATCTGTCACGCTTATATATATATATATATTTTTTTTTAAATTTTTTAATGTTTATTATTGACAGGGAGAGAGACAGAGACAGAAACAGAGATGGAGCATGAGTGGGGAAAGGGCAGAGAGAGAGGGAGACACAGAATCTGAAACAGGCTCCAGGCTCTGAGCTGTCAGCACAGAGCCTGACGCGGGGCTCGAACTCACGGACAGCGAGATCATGACCTGAGCCGAAGTCGGATGCTCAACCTACTGAGCCACCCAGGTGCCCCATTTTTATATTTTACTGATTCTTTCTTTTTTCTTTAGGTTTGTTTATTTATTTATTTATTTATTTGCCCCCTTACTGATTATTTCTTAGCTCAGAACTCATTATGTCCCTTCTACCTTTTTCATGAAGCCACTTTAGACTTCTCTGGTACACTGTAGGTTTTAATCTTTGAATTCCTGTTATATTAGTGCCAATATGAAACAGTGTATTTATTTATCTTTAGTTTATTCAGTTAACTTCCCTGCCCACCTAGATTTCCAGTTCTGTAAAAGCCAAATCCTTTTACTTCTTGCATCTCTGTTGCACTGTGCTCTCTGATACGCGTTGGTTGATTGACTAACAACTAGAAAACTTGACTTAGCTGTAAAAAAAACCTCTGTGAGGGTTGTCCAGGTAGATCAGTCAGTTGACCATCTGACTCTTGGTTTTGGCTCAGGTGATGATCTCACGGTTCATGCATTTGAGCCCTGCATTGGGCTCCACGCTCATGGTATGGAATTGGAATTCTCTCTCTCCCTCTCTCTCTGCACCTCCCCTGCTCGTGCTTTCTTTGTCTCTCTTAAAATAAATAAACTTAAAAAAAAAAAAAAACTTCTTTGTGGTGCTGCTGAATGATTTGAACTCCCAGAGCCAGAAATGAGGATGAGCTGGGACTTAAGGACAGTTTGGAACTATTTCATCATTTTCCTGAAGAAGTGTTGCTGTATGAAGTGATTAATTTAAAAAAATGTTCCCTGAGGCCAACTCTCAAAACTGGTGGTTAGCCTTGCACTATCAAAGCAAACACTTCAGAGTCCCCTGGAGCAGAACAGGTATTAAGTAGCAAGCAATTCAAGGTCTCTGATCCCTGGCCTGCTTCTTCTATGGGCCTGGCCAAGCCCTTTGGCATAGATAAGTAGAACAAGGAATTTACTTTTATCTTCTCTCTCTCTCCCCTCTCTGTCTCTCTCTCTCCCTCCCTCCCTTCCTCCCCCTACCCCCAGGTTTCTTGGGTTTGATTCACAAAGAAAGGGCAATCATTGAAACTTCCTGTCAGCATCTTTTCATTCACCTAGAAAAGTTAAAGTCAGGTAATAATATTAATCAAAATATAAGTACACATACAGGATAAAAATAATGTTGGTGCTAATTGTATTCCATAATATTCTTTGTATACTTTTGTATCAGCCTTGGAGAATGAGGTCTGAGAGTCAGCCTCAGTTCTTTTGGTAACTTTAAGTTTACTTCTGGGCTTTTGCTAAGATAGAAATCCATTCACATTTTTCATTTCTACCACTATTCCTTTGTATCCTGTTGTTATTATTATTATTATTATTATTATTATTATTATTTTGTTCTCCCTCTTTCTCTACCTTTCTGTTCCTCTTCGTTATTTTCCCTCTAAAGCTATAAGTAGGGTTTGGTGATGGTGAGAAAAGAAGAGGAGCAAATTTTTGTTACAGCTGGCTCAAATTCTTTCTAGGTTTGTATTTCAGGATTATTTATAATGTCAAGTCTGTGATTTAGGTTATTATTTGCACATTTTAGGTTTCCCTGTAGCTAAATTACTGGTATTTATACAAAAAAGTTTTTTTTTTTTTCCATTGTTATTTGTTCATGTAGGTGTTTCAGCCAAGATTCCTCTCTTTAGCACTGGAATATTTGAATTAGAGAAATTAAGGAAGTTGAAAAGGTTAAAGCTCTTGATTCTTGCCTTTTATCCTCATAGCTAATGACTTTTGGATATGTTTCCTGGAGAAGATAAAGGATACCTCAGTTCATACATCCTGCCTCTGCATTCCTTCCTCCAGACCTCCTGCACTCATCAGGGCCTTCTCATGAAAGCCAGTCCATTGATATTAGCTCTATCATATCTTTTAGTTTTCTTCTTTACGCATCCCATACGTCTCCACATTTACTCCACTTCCTTTTCCAGGGGGAAACCTCAGCTGTGTTTAAAGGTAAACGAGGCAGAGAATTAGGAGGGGAGAGAGAGTGAGGATGGGGCAGAGGTAGACATGAAACCAGATCAGAAGAGTTTGAGCATGGTCCTCAAAGGACGCGACTGCCTTTTCTAACCAACTGCTACCCTATTCTGCCGTATTCCTGCTGCCATCACTTCTATACTTCTAAAGAAGTTGAAAATAAGAATTAAACAAATTCATTTGAATTTCAGTCCTCAGTACTCAAATAAAAGTGCTTTTCTGAATATCTCCGAAGATGTTCTGAAGACCAAATGTCATAGTTTTTGCTTAGTTTCCATCTTTTTTGATCACCACTGCATTTTATACAAAATTGAACATTCTCTTCCTGGAGAAAGAAGACTTATTGGATACAACTTTTGCCACATGAAACCTTGTCTAATCAGCCTCATTTGAAAGTGCACATTTCACTTGATGGCATTTGCAAATTCTCCTCCTCCCCCTCCCACCAGAACTTGCAATATGAAAGTGCTTCCATATGCTAAAAGCTAGTGTACTCATTTTGCTGGAGAAAAAAAGAAGAATGTACTCTATTGACTTGCTGTCATATAAACATGAAGCTACAATGTGGGCAGGCTTGGCAATGGCAACCTCTCAGAATTCACTGTAAACAGCTCTGTAGGCCTGAGCCTCACTACTCTTCAAGACAAGAGTGGAGAGATGTTTTTTTTTTCCCTACAAAAAAATAGTTAAAAATGCAATTGTGAGTTTTGTATGGTTCCAGATATTTAAATGCAGTTAAAATATACTATTAAACTCTGATATCTAACAGATTTGAACATTTTAAATAGCTAAATACTTTTGGGGCGCCTGGGTGGCTCAGTCGGTTAGGCGTCCGACTTCGGCTCAGGTCATGATCTCACGGTCCGTGGGTTCAAGCCCCACGTCGGGCTCTGTGCTGACAGCTCAGAGCCTGGAGCCTGTTTCAGATTCTGTGTCTCCCTCTCTCTGACCCTCCCCTGTTCATGCTCTGTCTCTCCCTGTCTCAAAAATAAATAAAAAACGTTAAAAAAAAAAAAAAAAAACCCCAAAACTAAATACTTTTGCTTTCAGATTGTTTATGTATCGCAAGGCATTTATTCCAATAGCCACTGTCTGGTCTGCGCCCCCAATACTTATGCCTGGAGTATAGCAAAAGTCTTCTGCTTGATCTCCCTAGCATTAGTCATTTTCCTTTTTAACCTGTCCTACCTGGTGCCATGGGATAATCTTTCTTAAATAACATTATGCCCTTTCCTATCAATTGATCTCATTTATCCTAATCTCACCAATATTTCTCTCAAAACCTGATATATAATTTTCTTGAAGGAATCTTCATGATAATCCCATCTGGCCCTGTTTTTACTTTTCAACCAAGCTTCTGCTATATTATATTTATGCTGACTTATTGATGACTTTTTTTTATTGCTGAATAATTTCCTTTCCAAGTGGATATCAGTGTGATAGAAATACTATCTTCTATTTCTTTTGATTGGAGTCTTATACACTTCTGAGCAAATAATGGACATTAAATATATGTTCTGTTATTACAGGTTATTAAATTAAAAATTATGGCTATTTGTTTAAATTATATAAATTATTAAATGAAAGAACTGAGTGATGGTGCCTGCACAATGCTTACTATGTACTAGAGACTATAAAATAAATCCTACTGAAGTCTATACTTTGTCTTCTTTAAAGATATATATATCTTTATATATATAATATATATAATATAATATAATATAATATATAATAATATATAATAATACATAATAATATATAATATATATATGTAAAGATATATTTATATAAAGATATATATAAGATATATATAAAGATATATATATATATATATATATATATTGCTTGGCTTTTAGAATTGATGGTTTTATCTTTAAAAAAATTTTTTTTTAAATGTTTATTTTTGAGATGCACTCACACACACACACACACACGAGTGTGAGCAGGAGGGGTGCAGAGAGAGAGGGGGAGACACAGAATCTGAAGCAGGCTCCAGGCTCTGAGCTGTCAGCACAGAGCCTGACACAGGGCTCAAACTCATGAGCTGTGAGACCATGACCTGAGCCGAAGTCAGTCGCTTCACTGACTGAGCCACAGGGGCACCTGGGTGGCTCAGTTGGTTAAGCATCTGACTCTTGATCTTGGCTCAGGTCTGATCTCAAAGTTCATGAGATCGAACCCCGCATCAGGGTCTGCGCTGTTAGTGCAGAGCCAGCTTGGGATTCTCTCTCTCCCTCCCTCTCTCTCTGCCCATCCCCTGTGTGTACTCTTTCTCTCTCAAAAATGAATAAACTTGAAAAAATAAACTCCTAAAGGAAAGCTTAAAGAGAAAAATATTTGTTCCCTTGGGTTAGATGGATATTTCTTGTCTATAACTCCAAAAGCATGATTTGTAGAAGATCGAATTGATAAATTGAACTTCTTCAAAGTTAGAGATTTCTACTCTTTAAAAGGTAATAAAAAGACAAGCCACAGAGTGTGAGTTAATATTTACAAGACCTACATATGATAAAGGACTTATACTCAGAATATATAAAGAACTCTGAAAACTAAATAATAAGAAACTAGACAACCCAACAAAAGATAGACAGAGAAAGGATTTGAACAGCTCTTTTACCAAAGAAGATATATGGATGACAAATGAGCACATGAAAAGAAGCTCAACATCATTAATTAGGGAAATGCAAATTAAAATGAGTGCAAATTAAAATGAGACACCACACTTATTGGTATGACTGTAGTTAAAAAGACTGACTATATAGGGGTTCCTGGCTGGTACAGTTGGTTGGGCATCTGACTCTCGATTTTGGCTCAGGTTATGATTTCACAGTTCATGAGTTCGAGCCCTGCATTGGGTTCTGCACTGATGGTGTGGACCTGCTTGGGCTTCTGTCTCTCCTTCTCTCTGCCCCTCCCCTGCTTGTGGTCTCTCTTTCTCTCTAAATAAACTTAAAAAAAAAAAAAAAAGATGGACTGTACCAAGTGTTGGCAAGGATGTGGAGGATCTAGAACTCTCATGCCCGGCTGGTGGGAACATAAAATAGTACAACCACTTTCAAAAGAAGTTTTGCAGTTATTTTTCTTTTTTCTAAATTCATTGAGATATAATTGACATACAACATGTGAAAGCAAGGCATAAAAAGTATTGAGTTGATACTTTTATATATTGCAAAAGGATTGCCACCATAGCATTAACTAATGTACATCACATTGCATAATTAGCATTTCTTTTTTGGAGTGAGAACATTAAGATCTACTCTCTTAGCAAGTGTTAAGTATATAATACAGTATTATTAGCTGTTATCATTATGGTGTGTATTAAATCCCCAGAACTTGCTAACCTTTTAAGCAGAAGTTTGAACCTTTTGACTAATATCTCCCCATTTCCCCTACCCTCTGTTCCTGATAACTACCACTCTACTCTCTGGCAGTTTCTTAAATGTTAAAAATATACCTACCATATGGTCCAGCCATTCTACTTAGCTTTTTACCCAAGAGAATTAAAAGCATATTTTCATATAAGACTTACACGTGAATATAATAGCAGTCTTATTTTGTAATAGTTTCAAACTGGAAATCATCCAAGTGCCCATCAACAAGTGAGTGGATAAACAAACTGTAGTGTATCAATACAAGGGAATACTACTCGACAATGAAAAAATACTAAGTATTGGCACATGCAACAACATGGACAGCTTTTAAAATAATTAGGCTGAATGAAAGAAGACAGACAAAAAACAAGAGTACATACTGTATAATTTCATTTGTTTAAAATTCTAGAAACTGAAAACTACCGTATAGTGATAGCAGATCACTGGTGTCTAGGGATGAGAGTCGGGGAAGAGGAAGGGATTAAACAGAGACAGAAAGAGGGGCGCCTGCGTGGCTCAGTTGGTTGGGCGTCCAACTTCGGCTCAGGTCACGGTCTCATGGTTTGTGAGTTTGAGCCCCGTGTCAGGCTCTGTGCTGACAGCTCAGAGCCTGGAGCCTGCTTTGGATTCTGTGTCTCCACCTCTCTCCGCCCATCCCATACTCATGCTCTGTCTCTCTCTGTCTCTCAATAATAGATAAACATTAAAAAAAAATTTTTTTTAAACAGAGACAGAAAGAAACCATGGGGGTAATTGATATTTTCATTATCTTAATTGTGGTGATCATTTTGCAGGTGTATATGTAATTCAAAGGTAATCAAATTATACTTTAAAAATACTTGCAGTTTTTCATAGCTCAATAAAATTGTATCTCAACTAAAAAAGGAAACAAATATTGTAAAGAGGTGTTAGGGGTACAGTTCAGCAGCAAAAGCAGTATCATTTAATATATATACACTGCTATAGTATAAATACAAACATAAATATAACAACATATATTATTGAAGAGACCGACATGTCACCTGTTATCTTTGGTTTTATAGAGTTGCTGGAATGGTATCAAAGGAGATCATTTTATAAAGGAAATTATTACACCCTGAGCATCTAGCAGCCATCTTTCACTCTGCATAGAGGATCTGTACAGCTACAATGATAACGATAAAAAAAGGAACAGCAAGTTCTAGTAGACCATCTCAATCTTTATCTAAATATTGTTTTCCTTTTTTTCACTTCCTTGATAAAGCCTCTATATTATTGATTCTTCTCAGTGTGTTCTCTTAAACCAAATTATTACTAAAATACGAATGAATCCATTGAAACTATGTATTACTATTACATGGTATTGGTTAAGCAACTAATTTCCAGAATAACTTGGGGAAGTTAAATATTGTGTTTTATTATCAGTGAGGAACGAGAACCAAGCAATATAGTGGTTAAAGTAAGAATCTAAGCCAAGTAGAATGATAGGATTATCTTTGTAGTTCATATATTGTACTTAATTTATCCATTATGAAAATAGGTTCAGATCTCACTGGTCTGTTTATTAAAAAAAAAAAAAAAAGAATTCTGCATAGGCCACCTTATGTTGACATCATTGTGAATAAAAGAAAATAATGAGTTTATACTAAGGTTCAATGATACCACTTGGACAGCTCTGCACTAACATGTATCAATGCACAAAATAAATACAAATTTGTCAGTATTTTCCTACTGCAAACTACCACCTAAATTATGAGGTAGCTGACAATAGGGATGAATTTTACTTTCTATATATAATGATGTTTAAGAGATACTTAAACTTGATTTTAAGGCTCTGCAATGATTTAAGATGAGGCCACAGAGCTATAGTCCTTAGTTTTTAAAAATGGTCTCAATTATAGAGGACCTGGGTGGCTCAGTTGGTTGAGTGTGCAACTTCAGCGCAGGTCATTATCTCGCGGTTCTTGAGTTTGAGCCCCATAGCGCTCTGGCTGCTGCCAGTGCAAAGCCCACTTCAGATCCTTTATCCCCAGTTTCTTTGCCTCTCCCCCACTTGCCCTCTCTCAAAAATAAAAACTTTAAAAAAGTTCTCAATTATAGTAATAAGCATATCATATCAGCTATATGATTTTTTTTATATTTGGGAGGAAAAAGTGTGACCAGCTGGCAGTTTGGATTGGAAATAGCAATGACAAAACAAGTGGTCTGTGCTGAAAATCGTTAGGTATTATCTCTTGATGGAAAATCACCTTGGTGGAATGAAAACAACCTAGGTCTATAGTGATAACACAGTTGACCCTTGAACAATGTGGAGTTTAGGGGTACTGACCCCTGCACAATCAAACTTCTGCACATAACCTTTGACTTCTCCAAAACTTAACTACTGATAGCTTACTGTTGACCAGAAGCCTTACAGATAACATAAGCAGTCAATTAACATATATTTTATATATTATATGTATTACATACTGTATTCTTACTATAAAGTAAGCTAGAGTAAAGAAACTGTTATTAAGAACATCATAAAGAAGAGAAAATACATTTATAGTACTGTCTTGTATTTATTGAAAAAAGTCTACATGTAGGGGGACCCGCGAATTTCAAACCCATATTATTTAAGAGTTAGCTGTAATTTAGGCAACTAAAAAAATTAGGCAGAATGAAGTTTTCATTTAAGATTTACTTTGATTCTTAGAAGTTCTGGCAATTCCTGATGAATAATCTAGTAATAATTTATGTATCTTTCTGAACTAATTTTGCAAGACACTGCCAGGTAGTAATTGTAAACATAGGTGATTTCAAGACATCTCTTAGTCTAAACTTTATAAGTTTCTCATTACCTATGTATGTCCTTTCTCCTTTCACAGTCTATCATCAATCTGACCATTAACATTTTGTGTCACTGCTCTTCTGTATGAATTGCCAAAACTGCTGTATTTTTTTTTTTTTTTTTTACACTTCTTCGCCTTTTGTGTGTCTTTATTCATTTTGGCCCCTCTGCCTTTCTCTCCTATTTACCCATCTAAGCCCTACAATACTTCAGATGCCACATTAGTCAGACCTTTTGTGGCATTCTATCTATATATATTATATATGCCTGTTTTGTGATTAGAGTTGTCTATGCCTGTGGTCACCAAGGTAGGGGTAGGGATAGAGGATGCAAGGATGCTCTACCGTGGTGCACAAAGAAAATATTAGAACTTTACACATAAAAAAATAAAAATTAACTAGGATGAGATGAAAATATGTGCCAAGTTGTATAATGTACAAAACCAATTAATCCCCAAATTGAAGTAATAAGATAATTAAAATACATATATTGATGGGGTGCCTGCCCAAATGCTTTCCTAATGAGGCACACACTAAAAAGTTGGGAGACTACTGATCTATGCTATTAATCGTATATCCCAAATTGTCAGGTCTTTTTCTTCTTTGTAAAGTTAGATTTAAGATTGAATTAGATAATTTCTAAGGTCTTTTTTAGCTTAAATGTTCATTGAATTAAAAAATTTATTAAAAAAAAATTTCAAGCACACAGAAAAGTTACAAGTGTGGTGTAATTAACTCCCATATGCCATTCACTTAGTTTTACCCACTGTGCCACATTTCCTTTCTCTCTTAAATATACATATACATACATATTATTATGTTTTTGTTCAGAATCATTTGCTAGTAAATGGCAAAGGTTGTGACCATTCACCCTAAATACTTCAGCGTGTTTTTTTCTTTATTTAAATTTTTTTAAATGTTTATTTATTTTTGAGAGAGAGAGAGAGATAGTGAATGAGTGGAGGGGGGGCAGGGTGAGAGGCAGACAGAGGATCCCAAGCATGCTCTGTGCTGACAGCAGTGAGCCTGCTGCAGGGCTTGAACTCATAAACCGTGAGATCTTGACCAAAGTTGGACACCTAACTGACTAGGCCACCCAGGTGCCCGTAGCATGTTTCTTTTAAGAACAAAGATACTCTTTTACATGACTATAGTATATTCATCAAACTCAGTGCTATATTATTATTTACTTTGTGGTCCATATTCAGATTTTTCCTATTTTCCAGTACGAATTTTATAGCTATTTTTCCCCCAATCCTAGGATTAGGTGCTAGGAAATTTTTTGACATGTATCTTTAGTTTTCTTTACTAGAGCAGTTTTTAGGTTTTGTCTTTCATAGCATTCACACTTAAAGAGTATAGGTTTTTTCTACTTTTGTAGAAAGTCTCATTTGGGTTTGCATAACTGTTTCCACTGTACCTTGATGTTTTTCCTTTGTTGTAGTTTAATTCTCTCTGTGTGGGCACACATGTGCTGTGTGCTTATATGTGAGTCCTTTTTCCCAAACTACATTGTAAGTTTCTTGGAGACAGAGATGATTCATCCTCTTAATTTTTGTTCTTCACACTTCTAAGCACTTATAATAATAGTTGGCCTATAATAAAAGTTAAATATATTCATAAGTCAAAAGTTCTTGCATATTCTATAGATTAAAAGGATGCTTTAAAACATACAGAGAAGGATATATCAGATTAATTAACTCTCAGTAATTATTAGGAGGTCAAAGAATACCATGGTAACAATGGAAGTATTGTTTTATTTTATTGAATCTTGAAGGAAATTGGCTACTATAGAGTGTAATATAATATGGGGCATGCACAGAACACTGTGAATCCTGTACTAATTGACATGTGTTATTTCTTTTCATTGTTCCTCTGAGGAAGCCCTTTATAATAATGTTTGACCTCTTTTCCATATACAGTGTTCCAAAATATCATTTGCATCTGACCTGGTATTTCAGTGGGCAGTGAAATTACCATGAAAGATCTTGGACTTTTAAAAATATGTTTCTCAAGACTGGAAATGTTTAAGGTTGTCAGGAAAAAAGATCTTGTATTATCCTTAATTATCCTTTCATTATCAACTAAGCAAAAGTTTTAATAAAGTGGCTCACCCTAAGTTTTAAGAGCAGGCACAAGTTGTAAGTTTTCCATTTTGAAGCCAGCATCTGAAAGATGTATTACAGCCTTTTAGAGGTTCTGGTTTCCCTGAAGCCCTTTACTTATTTGTAAAGGTTCATAGTAAGCTTGAATTTGTTATCTAGGATTATTTAGGATTTTTAAATCAGTAGGCTTTATGGAACTCCCAGAACATTGTTTTCTCTAGTTTTGATGAAGAACATGTAATATACTTAGTATTGACTTTCTTAACTCTTGTCTGGGTCAATTATTATATCAGTTGATTCTTTTTCTCTGAAGGCCCATTCTAACTGTACATGTATCTGAACTTAACTGAATAACTCCTCATTACTCAGCACATACTTTAGTGAAGATATTCTTAGGAGTAACGGCTGACATTCTCCATATTGTGGTTTGTCTGTGTGTATGTGCCTGTGGATAACTTGGCAGTTGCTTCCTCGGCAAAATAACAGTCAGTGTGGTTCAGCCAAAGTTTAGAGGAATGAAATAGCTGAAATGAGAGTTTTTTGTATAATGCTGAGAGATACTCATCCTCAGTCCTTTCTTACTGAATTGCTCAGGTAGTAGCTAGTGTTCCATTGCCTTGGAAAACATTGAAAACAATAATACAAAGCAAACAAACAAAATCCAACAACAACCAGCAAACAGGAAATATCAGGTAGTTCAGATGATCTGCTTTCTTGCCACAGTATGAAGCCAAGAACTTTTCCTTGTAATTCAAAAATGTATGCTTCCATCAGAATCTGATTTAGAAAATGAAAAACACCATCAGATATATTTTTTCCAGGATCAGGCTTAATAGAAAACTGATGATGCACTAATCTTTTCACAGACATGACTTGGGAATATTTCATGTTTGCCAATCTTTTTAAAAAATAGTTTTTTTGAGGCATATTTCTATTACAGCAGGAAGAAGCACTATGATTCATTGAACTGTGTAAATTAAAGGCAAGGTCAAGGAACCAGCCATTGAAAGTGATGGCCCCTAAAAAAATTAAATCAATCAATCAATCAATAAATAGAGATGGCCCCTATGTATTCAAAGTACTTTAATCTTCTATTTTGACACGTTGAAATTTTAATTATATGTGATGCTATTTGATTATTATACACTTAGACTATTATAATGTGGTTGGTAAAATGTAGTTTATACTATACAATATCTTTATCCATTTTTCTTTAGTTATGAATTTGCTGAGAGATGTTTTAGTTTTATTTAAATGAAAACTTAGATTTCTGAATCAGCAGATGCTTAAAAAGTAAATATTTGTCAGGCAAAGTATGATTCCTATAAAATAAGGATTATCAGTGGGCTCTGTTGGACACAGTGTCCAACAGTGTCCAGGTAACAAAATTATGTATGATTATTATTTTTGATGTATCCACTAACTGGCTGCTTGACTTCCGGCAAATCATTTAAGTTCTCCAGACCTTTGAAAAATGAAACCTGTAGACTAGATGATATCCAGGTTTCAACTCTGAAATTCTGTGACTCTATCTACTCTTTTATGATGTCTATGATAGATGTAATGCAGAATACATTAGAAATTCCTGACACATTTTCTAAAAGGCAGATATTTTTAAAATATTGCGTGAGTTAATGGTTTTTGGTCTTGCATTTTGATATGGAAATGAGATACTTAAAATAACAACCACAACCACAGCTACATGACTTTTAATTTTTGCTAGGGTAGAGGGTGGCAGGTTGATGGGCAACCCCGCTATAAGGCCACAATTGTAGAGAGAACTTGCATTTGGAATTTCCTGTGTTATGCCATTACCTTAGCCTAGAGGATATAATTTCTTTCTTTGAAATTGCCTGCTTTGCTTGCATTTACATGCCTACCCCTGAATTTTTCCCAGTGTAGGCTGTTATATGCCTCACCTATAAAACATCCTTAAGTTTGAACCTGATTCTAATTTTCCAGAGGAAATTACAAAATGATTCTTTTTTTTCAAATGGTAGCCAGGTATAGTGACTTGACTTTTAACACCATTTAATTAATTTTGTCAGTGTTCCTAATAGGACAATCAAGTAAAAGCAAAAGCAAAAATGGATAAACAAAATCTTTCAAGTCCAGTGGCTATTTAAAGAATATTAGTAGGGAGTGTAGTATTTCATGTGTTTTTATTCTGAATTGGCTTCTCTTTTTCATATGATCAGTTCTTTACTTGCTAAGATGTCTTCTGTCCCTAACTGTCCCTAACTACAGCCAGGACCCCCTAGAAACATGCATAGTAATAGGTCTATAGTAGAAACTCAATAAATATTTAAGTGAATTGCAATTTCAGAAACATTTCATTAAACTTAAAGATTTAAAAGATTAATGAATGCCCGAAGTTATGAATTTTTTTTAACAAATGTTAGAATTGTCTTTGTAGTATATTTTTCTTCATTTTTAACTGACTGTAAAATTCATTACTTTAAATTCTGATCTGTCATGAACAATTACTGGGTATGATTACTGCCTAAGAACCAAGCATTGATACTTTGAGTTTTTTAACTGAAGAATCATAGTAGCTTTTACCTATTAGTACTTTGGTATATTTTAAAGCTAAAAACCTATAAATGTGTATAATTTGTGGTAAGTAGGTGATAGAGTGAAAAGCAAACCCAAAAAGGAATGGCTATACAGCTGCATCTGAAGCTATTCTCTTCTTTGCTCACAGACTATAGCTGTGTTAACATTTTAGCATTTGTTTCTTTTCAGAGAGGGTGAAAAGTGAAACCTTAATATGAACCATTTCAAGGTAGTTAACTCCATAGCATATACTAATGGAGAAGAAGAGTAGTGCAGACAAGTCAAAAATAGTAGATAATGACTGCTCCTCTTTATTAGTATAAAGAACATGGGAAGGGCAGTTGGGAACAGGAGCTGGGTGGGCATTTAAATTTGGAAAACTCATTGTTGCTATTTTTTTCCCCTGTGCTTCTGTCTGCAGCTTGGTCAGGATCCCTTGGGATGGAGCTTTAGCAGGGGGGAAAAGAGAGGGAACAAATCACTGAGCCTAAGGCATCTGTATGTTGTCTCTCTTTCTGTTCCCTACATTTGGTAAATCTGAAGGGAATCCTCAGTAAGATTCCAGGTTAGATGATTTAGCAGGTGGTTGTTCAGTACTCAAAGGGAAAAATGTTGGTCTCTAGGAGGTAGCCTGAGTTTCTGAAAAAAATGTTATGGTAGGTTAACCTAACTTTATTCCTCTTTGGAAGGGTTCTTAGACCACTAATCACAAGATACAAGTGTCTGAATTTCATGCACCTTTTTAACATGGCCCATCTTGATATCATTGTGGATGAGAGTGATATGATAACACAGTCATGTTGATAGGCAACTGATTGAACAACCATCTGAGAGAATGTTATTTAATGGAAAGAGTGTTAACTTAGAATGAAGACTCTGGGATACTATAGGATTCTGTCACCAGCTTCATGTTATATAATATATAAACAAAGAATTAAAGGAAAATATAGTTGGCACACTGATCAGATTTGCAGGTAATATCCAGCTGGGGAAGGGGAGCTAAAATTATTAGGCGATAGAGACAGAAGTCAAAAAAGGTCCAAACATAGTGGGATGATGGGCTTGGTTATGAAGGTAAAATTTACTGAGAACAAGTTTCTAATGTAATATACAATACTGTGTATTACAGAATGAGGGAGAAGTGACTTAGATGTAGGGGTAGAAAAAAAAGACTTAACATCTTTAAGTTAAAACTCAGTATGAACAACTGTATGTTCCTTTTGAAAAAACACAGTATGATCTTAGGCTATGCTAATAGAATGTCTGGAGTAGGGTTAGTGATAGTCCTGCTTTATTCTATGTGCATCAGACTATTCTTTACTAGATTATTATACTTTAAGAGTGACAAGCTTCAGGTGCCTGGGTGGCTCAGTCAATTAGGTATCTGACTTTGATTTCAGGTCAGGTCATGATCTCTCGGTTTGTGAGATTGGACCCCGCATGAGGCTCTGCACTGACAGCACGGAACCTGCTTGGGATTCTCTCTCTCCCTCTCTCTGCCCCTCCCCCGCTTGTACCCCTCGCCCAAATTAATAAATAAACTTAAAAAATAAAAAGAGTGACAAGCTTCAAGCACATCCAGAAGATAATGGCTTAAAATGATAAGAGGATTTCTCATGCAAGCAACCTAAAGAAAGAAGGGTCATAATAGCTATCTCCTAATATTTGGTGGGCAATCCTATATAAGAGTGGTTAAGAATGAGACTGTGAGGCTCCAGAATATAAGCTGTTTTATGGAGATAGATTTTGGCTCCATATAAAGAAGTGTTCTCTGGTCCTTAGAGATGTCCATAAAAGTGAAGTGGACTGCATTAGGAATTAAATAGTGAATTTTCCAGGGTGCTCCCAAATTAGCTTCTGGGCCTGTGGCAATAGAAGAAATGTATTCATCAGACAGGGACTAAAACTAGTTGATTTCTAAGATGCAGTCTGACTTTTTTTGGTGGTGTACTCCCTGTTTGTTTACAACCAACCTTACTCCTTGTCATTTGGCAAAGAAGCAGAGAGTGTCTTTGACCATAAATTGAGAAGCAGGAATCATCTATTTATGTGAGTATCAAAACATGCCTGTTGCTTCTGCAAGGAGCTTTATTCTTTTCTACTCATTCCTAAAATATCTTCCTGAAATTAAAAGGACTTAACATAGGAGGTTAGAAGGGGAAATATATTCTTTCCAGGAAACATTGTTTATGATTTGATTCATTTTGATTAGCACCAAAACCAAGATGATGACATGGCAGCTCTTAGTTAGAGAGGGAGAGAGCCAAACCATAAGAGACTCTTGAAAACTGAGAGTAAACTGAGGGTTGATGGGAAGTGGGAGGGAGGGGAGGATGGGTGATGGGCACTGAAGAGGGCACCTGTTGGGAGGAGCACTGGGTGTTGTATGGAAACCAATTTGATAATACATTTCATATTAAAAAAAAAAAAAGATAGTGCTATGAAACCAATAAACACATAGCCACATCAGAATAACCAGTTCATTGGGTTTGTTCACTCATTTGTTCTTTTACTCATTTCATTTATAAATATTTTTGACTACTTGGTAAGAGCTGGGCACTGTTAGGTGTTAGGAAGTTTGTGTATAGTATAATTTCTCTCATGAAAAATCTGTTATAGACTCTGTGTCTTATAAGTTGCTAAGAAACACATTTACTAAAATAATAAACAAGTATCACTTCTTACTTTTTATTTTTTTCTGAGGTCAACTACAAAGTATAAAAGAAATGCTGAAAAATCCTGTGTTTAACTGTATGTTAGCTATTATGTGTATTCATAGGAAATCACATATTTATATACATCATCAGTATTAACATTGCTTTGAAACTGAATTCTGAGGTAGAACTTGGTTTTTCAGAGTTTTATAGTGTCAGAGTTATGTGTATTTTTTTCTTTTTCTTTTTCTTTCTTTCTTTCTTTCCTTTTGGATTGTTAATTTCCATGTTGTTCTTTGAAAGGAAAAATAAAATATTGTATAAGGGTTTTAAAAATACATACTAACCACTCTTTTTTGAGGGAAAATGCCTTCCTTGCTCTCTTGGCTAAATGTTTTTAGCCAGTTTTAATTTCAATGTGTATTATTGCTAAGTAGACAAGAATGATCTTGAAAAAAGAAAGCTTTTGATATATTAAGCCAACAAAGGCATTGCCTGAAGGATAAGTTAATAGTTGAATACATTTGCTGACTGTGCTGCCAAGTTTTATCTTTAATTTATTTTAATATAGGAAGGTTACTCTCTGTCTTTCATCTTAAAAATATACCTATTAACATTAACTTATAAATTATTATCACACCCAGGTAGGGTAGAGTAGTAGTGTCTAGTTTTGCAGTTAGAAATGTAAAATGAGAAGCTGGTGCTCCTCTGTGTAACTATAGCTAAGCAAGATTCGAGGCAGGGAGGGGTCCCCTCTGGTTGATTTTTAAGTCATCTATACATGTCTAAGACTGTTGCTTCTGCCAGATTGTCTTTGAAGTTTCCCTGGATTCTTTGGCAAAATATTAGTTCTTGCCCATCAGTCTTTCCATCCCCAGGTTATGATCTTCTCTGACATTTCCCGTAATCATCTCAACATTGTAGAGAATGGAAGAGATATTTGTATGCTCATGTTGATAGCAGCATTATTCACAATAGTCAAAAAGTGAATCAACTCAAAAGTCCATCAGTGGATGAATGGATAAACAAAAGATGGTATACACATACAGTGGAATATTAGTCAGTCTTGGAAGGAATTCTGATATATGCTGCAACATGTGTGAACCTTCAGGACATTATGATGAGTGAAATAAGCAAGTCAAATAGTCAAAAAAGACAAATAGTATATGATTCCACTTATATGAAGGATCTAGAGTGGTCAAATTCATAGAGACAGAAAGTAGAATGATGGTTGGTAGGGAAGGGAGAAGAGGCAAATGAGATGTTGTTGTTTAATGGGTGTAGTGTTTTAGTTTTGCAAGATGAAAAAGTTCTGGAGATTGGTTGCACAACAATGTGAATATACCTAACACTATTGAACTATGTACTTACAAATGATGATGGTAAAAAAATTTAATATGTATTTACCACAATTAAAAAAAGAACTTTCAAAAATATTTCAAAAGGTTAGCTAAACAAAAACATCCCCTTTACATTAAAAATATTTAACACATTTCAGAGAAATGAAAAATAACAAAAATAAAAACTAAAAAAAATAGCCTCTATCAAAACTGACTGGTTACCAGATTAAAGTTTTTTGGCTTTGACCTTCAGGATTTGAGCTGTAAGACAAACTCACAAAGGATGTAACTCAGTGATTTACTCCACGTGCCCAAAACTGAACTTGGGATTTTTTTCCCCCACAAATTTTTTCTTGCTCCCTCTGTCCTAAGTTAGACATGTGTGTGTCAACCCACACTTCTTTTTTTCCTTTATGCTCCAAATACTATTGATGGCCAACTTCTACTAATAATATATTCTTCACCTTTCTCACATCTGCCTTCTCTGCATCAGTGGTACAATTTATTCATTCAAGGAATACTTTGTTAGCAGCTACAAAGTGCCAGACTTGGTTTTGGTTGATTGGGCTGTAGCAGTGAACAAAAATAGGTCCCCACTCCCATGAAACATGCAGGGAAGACAGATAATAAAGAATATATCTAAGTGTCAAGTAAATTGTATAATATTTTAGAAGGTGTTAATGCCATGAAAAGAGAAAAAGTAGGATAGGAAAGGGGGTTTGGATGTGCATATGGTGGGAGAGAGTTGCAATTAAAAATATAGTGGTCTGTATAGACCTCACTGAGAAGATGAAATTTCAGCAAAAACCTGAAAGAGGTTAGGGAATGAGCCATGAGAATATTTGGGGAAAAGCTTTCCAGACAGAGGGAATAGCCAACACAAAGGCTGTAAGATGAGAGCATTTCTGGTGAGTTCATGGAACACCAAGGAAGCCAGTACATCTGGAGTAGAGAGAGCAAAGGGAAGAGTCATGGGAAATGAGGTCATAGAGGTAACAGTGGTCAGCTCATGTAGGGCCTTTGTGGGGCATTTGGATGAAGGAAGTGTTGAGCAGAGGAGAAATACCTGATTTGTATTTTAAATGAGTCACTTTGGCTGCTGGGTTGAGAATAGGTTGTATGGGCAAGGGCTGAAACAGAGACCAGATAGAAGTTTGTTGGAATGTTTAAATCAAGAAATGAAGGTGGGTTGGATGGAGTGGTTGATGGTAGTACAGGTGGCGAAATGAGGTTGGATTCAATATATTTTGAAGAGAGAACTGACGGGAGTTTCTAATAGATTAGACATCAAGCTTAAGAGAGTCAAGATAAATCTAAGTCTTTTTGTCCCAAGTAATAGGATTTCCCATCAATTGAGATGGGAAGGCTGATGGTAGAACAAGTTTAGAGGGGAGGTGTTGAATTATTGGACTTGTTAACTTTGAGGTGCCTATTTCATATCCAAGTGGAGGTATGGAATAGACAGATATGTGAGTTTAGAATTCCAGTGGAAATAAATTTGGGAGTCATATGCAAATATATGGTATTTCTTTTTTCTTTTTTCTTTTTTCTTTTTCCTTCAAGTTGTTATTTAAATTACAGTTAGTTAACATACAGTGTAACAGTTTCATCTATAGAATCTAGTGATTCATCACTTACATACAATACCCATCACAATAAGTGCATTCCTAAATACCCATCACCCATTTAAACACCCTCCCCCCCACCCCCCCTCCAAGAGCAACCCTCAGTTTGTTCTCTGTAGTTGAGAGTCTGTTTTCTGGTTTGCCTCTCTTTTTCCCCTCTGTGTTCATTTTTTGTTTCTTAAATTCCACATATGAGTGAAATCCTATGGTATTTGTCTTTCTCTAACTGACTTATTTTGCTTAGCATAAGCAAATATATGGTATTTAAAACAAAAGACTAGAATAAGTAGGTAGAGAAAAGGGACAAGAACTGAGCACAAGGCACTTCAACACTAATATAGCTACACTGGAGCAGGGTGGAGGAGGAAAAAAAGAAATTGACTAAGGACACTAAGAAGAAGCAACCAGTGAGATAAAGAAGAAACCAGGTGCGGTGCCCTAGAAGGCAAGTGAAGGAAGTGTATCAAGGAGAGAGTGATTCATCATTGCCTTAGTTTAGATCTTCATAGTTATTTCTTAAGTTATATAGTATACTCTATCTCTTATTCCCTCTCCAAACCCATCCATATACCCCATCCTTTTCTGCTCTTTTATCAAAATATTCTTTAAAACAAACAAACCCACAAAGACACAAAAACACAAAAGAAAATGTTATTCTATAATTAAAATGTTATCAGGTGCTCCCAGTTGTCTATGGAATCTATGCTCCTTTTCAAGATACAGATTTTTATGATCTACCATCTCTATTTCTCTAGTCTCATCTCATCCCTTTCTGACTCTCATACTATCTCATGCCTCTTCTCTCTGGAATACATTGTGTTTTCCTATACTCATCCATCCCCAAATTCACTTACCAAAAACCTATGTATCTTTCAAATCTTAACTCAGGCATTGCATTTGGGTAAAGGGTTTTCTTAGCACTCAACTCTAAGCAGAATTGACTGCTTCCTTCCTTGCCCCAATTTTAGCCAGTAACATGCTCTTCTTAAAACCCTCAATAACATATTATTGTATTACTTATTTTCTGTCTCCCTCATAAACTTCATGAGGGCAAATATTATTCCTAATTTATCTCTCTATCCCCAGACTTTGGCACAATGTGTGACACCTGGTAGTACTGAACAAAGACTTGTTAAAAGGCGATTTTTTTTTTTTTTTGCTTTAAACAGTCAATTATGTTTGAAGGAATTAAGTGAGGAGGAAAGTCTTTTATATACTTATTTTAATATTAAATGTTAAAATTAAATTTATTTAATACATTTATTGACTTAAATTAAAAGATTATAAATAATATATAAAACAGTATTAAATTTAAATGAAAACAATTTATAAATATATATTTAATATTTATTAACAAATATTAAGTATTAAAACCAAATATTAATATTAGATGCCACATATTTATTATTTCTGGTATTCTTCATTACTTTGCATAGATCCAAGTTTTCATCTGGCAGTGTTTAGCATCATCCTGAAGAATGTTCTTTAACATTTCTTTTTTTTATTTTTTGTTTTATTTTATTCTTAGCGTTTATTCCTTTTTGAGACACAGAGAGAGACAGAGCACAAGCAAGGGTGGGGCAGAGAGAGAGAGACACACAGAATCTGAAGCAGGCTCCAGGCTCTAAGCTGTCAGCACAGAGCCCAATGTGGGGCTTGAACTCATGAACCGTAAGATCATGACCTGAGCCAAAGTTGGATACTTAACCAACTCCGCCACCCAGGTGCCCCTCTTTAACATTTCTTATAGTGCAGACATGCATGCAATAAATTCTGAGTCTTTGTTTTCCTGAAAAAATATCAAAAATTTTTGAAGGATATTTTTGCTAGATATAGAATTCTAGGTTGACAATGTTTTGTGTTTTTTCCTTTTAACACGTTAAACTCAACTGATACTGTTCCACAGATGGTGAGCCTGTTTTTGTCTTTTCCTGTCTGTGCCTCAGTTTGGATAATTTCTATTGTTGTGCTTCAAGTTCAGTGATCTTTTCTTGTGTCTAATCTGTGATGAATTACATGAATGAATTTTTCACTTCATATATTGTGTTTTTCATTTCTAGAAGCTCTGGGTTTTTGTTTTGTTGTTTGTTTTAGTCTTTTATATCTCTATTTATTTTCATGTTTTCCTTTACGTCTATGAGCATAAATGTAGTTCTTTTATAGTCTTTATCTGCTATTTATTTTTGTTATTTACATGTCTGTTTTATTTTTTAATGTTTTCTATATGGGTCTCATTTTCTTGATTCTTTGCATGTCTGATAATTTTGGATTAGATGATGGATATTGTGAATGTTCTGTTGTTGAGTGCAGAATTTACTATCTTTCTGTTAAGACTGTTAGGCTTAGTTATAATAAGTAGTAAGTTAATTGTGGATAGGTTCAATTCTTTTGAAGTGTTTTTTAGTGTGTCTAGAGTTGTCTTTACTTTAGGGCAGTGGTCCTCAAAGTGTGGAACCTGGACCAACAGCATCATTATTACCTGGGAACTTGTTACAAATGTAAATTCTAGAACTTTGTGCCATAATAACTGAATAAAAAACTGGGGGTGGGGTGATGCTTAACAATCTGTGTTTTAACAAACCTTCCAGGTTATTCTGATGCACTTGAACTTTTAAGAATCAGTACTGTAGAGCTAGTTTGGCTTTGCTACTAGTGTGTGACCCTTCTGGAGTTTCTATGTTCTAGATATTTATCCAGGTCTCTACTTTAGCTGGTGAAAATGTCATACAGCATTGTATGAGTTCTAGATATTATTCAGATTACCACTTATGATACTTTAATTGGCTTTGTGACATTTATTCTGTACTTGCACAGGTTAATTTTTACCCATAGTCTCAAGAAGACCCCTGTGCAGACTTCTTGAGCTCTTCTCTGCATAGCTCCCTTCTTTTGAGTTCTCTGTTCTACAGATTCCATCCTTTTCCTTCTCTTTAGTCTCTGAACTCAGTCACCCCAATTCAACAAGGTATTTATACTCTGCTTAGGTTAGCACTCCCTATGTTGCATTCCAGAAAGTGCTTCCCGACAGACATTTTGGGGATATTTTAGCGACTTACCTTGTTCATTTCCCTGCACTTAGGGATCACAGTCCTCCACTGACTTTTGTCCAATGTGTGACAGTAGTTCCTTTATATATTTTGTTTAGTTTTCTCACTGTTTATAGCAGGAGGACAGCTCTGGTCCCAGTTATTCTGTTATGGCTTCAGGTACTTATTTTTTATGGTCAGGAGATCACATGAGAGCTACTTCTCTCTCTCTTTCTCTTTAAAGTATATTTATTTATTTTGAGAGAGACAAAGAGAGCACAAGCAGGGAAGGGGCAGAATGAGGGGGAGAATCCCAAGCAGGCTCCACACCACCAGTGAAGGACCTGATGCAGGGCTTGAACCCATGGAACTGTGAGATCATGACCCAAGCTGAAACCAGGAGTTGGACTGTCAACCAACTGAGCCACCCAGGTGCTCCTCATGAGAGCTAATTCTGTGAGGAAAATGAACAGCATATTAGTTTCTTCACATTACATCTGGCACTACTAGAGTGTTATATGTTCTGCATATTAGACACTATGCTAGGACAGGAGGCTTCAAACCTAACTATGATAGGGTTTTGACTTCAAAGATCTCATAACCTATGAGAGAAGACTGACATAAACAACTCATTATGGCAGCCTATGATAAAGGCTATAATAGAGCAACCTGAAATTATATGAAGATCCTGGACTTTGAAATCAATGGGCTTCATTTGAATCTCAACTCCATGACTTATTATTGTGTTGTTATGTAACCTCTCATCACCTTGGTTTCTTATTCTGCAAAATGGAGAAAATACTTGTAGGACTGTTGAGAAGATTGAAATAAAATTCTTTTATAGAATACTTGGCATATAGTAGAGGCTCATTGTCAGCTCCTTTCCCCTTAGAATTAACATAGGACAGAGAAGCAGTTAATTATTACTGTTTAAATCGTCAGGGAGGAAATGACATTTAAATTGTGCCTTGAATGCAGAGTAGGATTTTGATATATGTTAGATGGGTTCCAAGGACATTCTACTTTAAAGGAACTGAATGAGCAAAGGCTCAAAGGTGTAAAAGGTAGGGAAGTCTGTAAATATACTTATGAAAGTTAGCATAGTCCAGAGCCTTAAGAAAAGCAGTATGGATCTTAAAAAAAAAAAAATCCTAGTAGTAGGAAAGTAAAAATAAAGAAAAAAAAGAACAAACAGAAAATCTAACCCATAGTAAAAGTATACTTCCTTAGGCCATTCCTATTTACTGCCATGACTAATAAATCTGGGAAGGCCTGTGGAAAATTCCTGTGGGCTGATATTTTCCTAACCACTATTCAAAACTACTTTAAGTTGATATTCTAAGCTGATCATTTCATTAATATTAAACTCTAGAGCATGTTCCCAAGTTTCTAAGAGTGCTGAATTGTTTTTCTGCTGTTTCTTTGGGTTACTTCCATTTTTATCTTTCTTGTCCTATAAACATTAATTCCCCAGGTTTTCTAAGTGATTGAGAATGTGAAAGTACTGAAAAGACATTTCTTAGACTCTTCTATGTCTTTCTATATTCACATTTAGTAGGATTGCTGTCAAGATTTAGTAAAATATATAAATAATATATTCTCCCTCTTTTGGTAGAGAATTCTAAACTAAGTGTTTTAATTCTTTGAGGTTAAGATTGGTTGTAATGAGATTTTGTTTGTGTTTTTGTTTTAAATTACTATTTTGTATACTGTTTATTAAGAATCAGATGGCTTCCTGGATTGAGTTTGCTTCCTTTCTCCAGTGGGTAACTTTTATCTGACCTTAAGGTATTTATTCGATTATTGTTTTCTTTGATTTGTGAAGCTCTGGAATATTTTAGAAAAAATGAGGCTCATGGAGAGAGCTGTTACCCCTGAAAATGATAAGACCAGAAATGGACAAAAACAAAACTCAGACATCACCCTTGAAATCTGGATTTTAAGGTTTTAAAAAGTCCTTCGCCTTTCTCTCTGATACCAATTACTGATAAGTCTGTCCCTCTCCTCTGTGATATGTTCTCACACAAAAAAAATCCTCTTGTGTTTGTGTGAGAATTACATTGAGTTCATAAATTAAATTGAGGAGAATTTACATATTTACAATATTGAATTTTGTCATTCATGAATATGGTTTATTTATTTAGGCCATCTTTAATAATTATAGAGTTTTATCTTTAAAGATCTTGTACACTATGTATTAGATTTATTGATTTGAAAAAAATTTTTAATGTTTATTTATTTTTGAGAGAGAGGGAGATAGAGTGTGAACAAGGGAGGGGCAGAGAGGGAGAAACGTTCCCTTAAAAAATTTTTTTTAAATGTTTATTCATTTTTTTTTTTTTTTTTTGAGAGAGAGACAGAGTTACAAGCAGGGGAGGGCAGAGAGAGACACAGAATTGAAGCACACCCTTATTAGATTTATTAATGAGCTTTTAATAGTTTTTAAAAATGGGAGTTATTTTTTGTTAAACAAATTGGTTGTTGCCTCAGAAAATTGATTTTTATATATAGATTTTAAGGCCAGCAAATTTGCTTTATATGTTTATTAAAGTGGTTTGTACATTTTCTTAGATTTTCCAGGGAAAGAGTCAGATTACATGCAGTGGCAGTGTTTCTTTTCCTTTCCAAATCTTACACTACTCAATTCTTGAATAGAAGTGGTGATAGTGGGACCTTGGTTTGTTCCTGACTTAAAGAGACTCCTTCTAACATATCATTTTTCATGTTAGAAATTTTCTTTGTTGCTGGATTGGTGGTCATTTTTTAAAGTAGTGAATCAAGGGGTTCCTGGGTGGCTCTGTTGGTTGAGCATGAGACTTGGACTCAGGTCATGATCTCATGGTTTGTGAGTTTGAGCCCCATGTTGGACTCTGTGCTGACAACTCAGAGCCTGGAGCCTGCTTCAGATTCTGGGTCTCCCTCTCTCTCTGCTCCTCACCTGCTCATGCTCTGTCTCTCTCTGTCTCTCTCTCTCAAAAACAAATAAAAACATTTAAACAAATTTTAATAAAGTAGTGAATTTTAAATGGTTTTTGTGTACCTACTGAGATAAATCATCTGAATTTTCTTTCTTCTGTTAATGTAATAAAATTTGTTAATGGATTTTCCAGTGTTAAACAGTTCTTGTATTCCCAAACTCTATTTAGTTATTTGAAAATAATACATTGCTAGATTTCTTTTGTTAATATTTTGTTTAGGAATGCCCTGTGACTTTTCTTTCTAGTATTATACCTTTTTGATGATAGAATAAGCTTGGTAGCTTTTCCTAATTTTCTAATATCTGGAAAAATTTGTCTAATATAGGATATATTCCCTAAGGATATGGTTAACACTTATTTTATACCCTGTGTACCTAGTGAAGTTTTTAGGTAGGATGTTGTTTTTGCTTGTTTTTGTAGATTAAGTATCACATACATATGGAAAAGTGCATAAATCATAAATGTACAGTTCAATGAATTTTCACAAACTGAACAAATCCATGTAACCATAATCCAGATCAAGAAACTAAACATTACTGGGGCACCTAGTTGGCTCACTGGGTTGAGCGACCAACTTCGGCTCAGGTCATGATCTCATGGTTCTTGAGTTCGAGCCCCGCGTCGGGGTCTGTGCTGACAGCTCAGAGCCTGGAGCCTGCTTCAGGTTCTGTGTCTCCCTCTCTCTGCCCCTCCCCTGCTCATGCTCTCTCTCTCTCTCTCTCTCTATCTCAAAAATAAATAAACATTAAAAAAAAAAAAAAGAAACTAAACATTACTAACACCCCAGAAGTCTTCATTGTGTACCCTTTCAGCCACTGCTGCTCTCCAGTTGTGACCACTACTCCAATTTCTAAACCATAGATTGGGTGTGTTTGGTTGGTTCGTTGGTTGGTTGGTTGGTTAGTTGGTTTTGAATTATATATAAGTGCAGTCATATGGAATGAATTCTGTTGCATATGACTCCTTTCACTCAACAATATATTTGTGAGATTCATCATGTTTTGTGTAATTGGAGTTTATTCATTTTATTTGCCGTGTAGTATTCCATTACTAGAATAATCATGCAATAGAATATACTACATTTATTTACCCGTTATCCTATTAATGCATGTTGGGGTACTTTTCCATGTCTGGCTAATGTGAATAGGGCTGTAATGAACATTTTTCTGTATGTTTTTTGGTGAACATACAGATTATGTAATATTTGTAAAATATGTAAAATTATGTAAATATTTACATGCCTCTTTAACCTAGGAGTTGAATTACTGGGTTATTGCTTTTGCCTGTGTTCAGCTTTAGAGGTTTAGTGGTTGCCAATTAAGTTGTTTAACTAATTTTCATTTTTACCAGCAGTGTTTGAGTTCTGATTGTTCCACTTTTTTAATTTTTTTAATGTTTATTTATTTTTGACAAAGAGAGAGACAGAGCATGAGCGGGGGAGGGTCAGAGAGAGGGAGACACAGAATCCGAAGCAGGCTCCAGACTCTGAGCTGTTGGCACAGAGCCCAACACGGGCTCGAACTCACAGACCACGAGATCATGAGCTGACCCAAAGTCGGACGCTCAACCAACTGAGCCACCCAGGCGCCCCCTTTTAAAATATTTTTTAATGTTCATTTATGTTTGAGAGAGAGAGAGAGAGAACGGGAGAGAGGGAGGGAGGGAGGGGGGGGAGAGAGAGAGAGAGAGAGAGAGAGAGAGAGAGAGAGAGAGAGAGAGAGAGAGAAAACACAAGGGGGGGGGGAGGGGCAGAGAGAGGAGACCTAGAATCCAAAGTGGGCTCCAGGCTCTGAGCTGTCAGCACAGAGCCCAGCCTGACACAGGGCTAGAACTCGTGAACTGTGAGATCATGACCTGAGCCAAAATTGGATGCTTAACCAACTGAGCCACCCAGGTGCCCCTTGTTCCACATTCTTATTGGGACCTGGTATTTATTTATTTTAGCCATGCTAGTGATGTTGTCTGTCATAGTATGCTGTTAATTTGCCTTTTCTTAATGATTAAATACATTATCACCTTTTTCATATACTTATTGGCCATTTGGATAGTCTTTTTGGTAAAGTACCTATCCGAGTTCTTGCCCATTTGGATTGTCTCCTTTTTTCTTATTGACATATAGAAGTTCTTTATACATTACAGATACTAATCGTTTGTTGGATATATGTACTGCAAACAGTTTCTTTTATGGGTAGATTTTATATTAGCTTTTAAACTTTCTAATAGTTATTCAAGTTTTCTGTTTCTTTTTGAGACCATTTTAATAATTTTTATGGCATGTTGATTTATCTGTTTTTAAATCTGTTGATATAAAGTTGTTTCAATTATTCTAGAAAATTATTAGTCACTATCTCTTTAAATATTGCATAGGGGCGCCTGGGTGGCTTAGTCAGTTGGGCATCGTTACTTCAGCTCAGGTCATGATCTCATGGTTCATGAGTTTGAGTCCCACATCAGGCTCTGTGCTGACAGCTCAGAGCCTTGAGCCTGCTTCAGATTCTGTGTCTCCCTCTCTCTCTGCTCCTCCCATGCTCATTCTCTCTCTCTCTCTCAAAGATAAATAAACATTAAAAATAAATAGAAATAAATATAGCATATACAACCATAGATGTGTGTGTATTTTTAACATAACTGGTAGCATGCTTTATATACTGTTTTGTACTTTGTTTTCTTAATATTTCTTGGAAATTTTTGCTTTTCAATATATAGAGAGCTTCTAATTTTTAAAAATAGCTTCAGAGTATCTAATAATGTTATGTGGTAAGTTATTACCCAGTCCCATATTAATGGGCATTTAAATAATATTCAGTCTTTTGTTATAACAAACCTAGCTACAATGATAATAAATTTATAAAGTGGAATTTCTGGTCTCATAAATACCTGGGCTGGTACAATATTAACTTTTTGTTTATTGTTCTGCTTTTAATTTTTAAAATCTTTAAAATATTGAGATACAATTTATATACAATAAAATTCACCATTATTAGGGGTTCAATTCAGTGTTTTTTTTTTTGTTTTTTTTTTTTTAGCATATTCAGAGTTGTGCAACCATTACCACTATCTAATTCCAGAACATTTTCATCATCCCAAAATGAAACACTGTACCTATTAGCAGTCTTCTGCCTTCCACTGGCCCCTGGCAACCACAAATCTACTTTCTGTCTATATTTGCCCACTGTGGACATTTTATATAAATGAAATCACACAAAATGTGGTCTTTTGTGTCTGGCTTCTTTTCCTTAGTATAATGTTTTATTAAAATTTCATCCATATTGTAGCATGTGTTGGTGCTTAATTCCTTTTGTGGCTAAATAATATTCCATTGTATGGGTATACCATATTTTAGTTGATGGACATTTGGCTTGTTCCTACTTATTGGCTATTATGAATAATCCTCCTATGAATGTTTGTGTGCAGATTTTTGTGTGGACATATGGTTTCAGTTTTCTTCAGTCTATACCCAGGAGTGGAATTTCTGGGTTATACAGTAATTCCATGTTTAACTATTTGAGGAACTATCAAACTGTTATCAGCTGCACCATTTTACATTCCCACCAGCAATATGTAAGGGTTCCAATTTCTCCACATCTTTGTTAACACTTACTCTTTTATTTTTTTTTTTTAATTTATGGCTGCTGTCCGAAATGATTATGAAGATGTATCTCATGGTTTTGAATTACATTTTCCTAATGACTAATAATATTGAACATCTTTTCATGTGCTTATTGGCTATTTATATGTCTTCTTTAGTGAAAGGTCTATTCAGATTTTTTGCTTCCTTATTTTAATAGGTAATTTATCTTTATATTATTGAGTTGTATGAGTTCTTTATATAGTCTGGATATTCGACCCCTATCAGGTACATGATTTGGTTATTTTCTTTCATTCTGTGTGTTGTCTTTTCACTTTCTTGATAGGGTATTTTGAAGCAAAATTGAAAACATTTTAATGAATTCCAATTTATTTGTGTTTTCTTTTGTTGCTTGTGCTTCTGGTATCATATTTAAGAGTTTATTTCCAAATGTACCTGAAGTCACAAAGATACACTCTATGTTTATGGTTGTAGCTTTTACATGTAGGTCTTTATTACCTTTTGAGATAATTTTTCAATATAGTATCAGGTAAGGGTGCAACTTCATTCTTTTGCATGTGGATATCCACTTGTCTCAGAATTTTTTTGAAAAGACTATTTTTTCCTCATTGAATGATCTTGGCATGCTTGTTGAAAATCAGCTGGCTGTAGATGTATGTATGGGTTTATTTCTGAACTCATAAATCTATTCCATTGATCTACCTGTCCTTATGTCACTACTACACTGTCTTGATAATTGTAACTTTTTAGTAACTTTTGAAATTGGGAAGTGAGTCCTCCACTTTTGTTCTTTTCCAAGATTGTTGGCTATTCTGACTCCTTTGCATTTTCATGTGGTTTTTAGAATTAGTTTGTCCATTTCTATAAAAAAAAAAAAAGGCAACTGGAATTCTGATAAGAATTTGTATTAATCTTGGACCAAATGAGGAGTATTGCCATCTTAACCATATTAAGCATTCAAATCCATAAAACATGGGATGTCTTTCCTTTTTTTTTTTTAAGGTCTTTTAAAAATTATTTTAATAATGGCTTTTGTCACTTTTATTAAACATTGTGCAGAGGTTCTAGCCAGGGCACTTAGGTAAGAAAAAGAAATAAAAGGCAATAGTTTGGAAAGGAAAAGGTAAAATTGTCTTTGTTTGCAGATTACCTGATCTTTTATATATGGAAACCCCAAAAGAATTCCCAAAAAGAAAAAAAAATAATTAGAGAAAATAAATGAGTTCTGCAAGTTTGCAAGATTCAAGATCAATAAACCAAATGACTTGTTTTTCTATATGCCATCAATGAAAATGTGAAAATGAAATTAAGAAAATAATTCCATTTACAATAGAAAAAACCAATACAATAGGAATAAATTTAAACAAAGAAGTGTGATACTGTTCTCTTCTGATTTCTATTTTTCACCCCTGGTATTTGGGGATTTTTAAAATTAATTTGAAGCTCATCTATGTTTACAAAATAAAAATCTATGTATATCTTATCTAATATTTCTATATGTTTAGAAAGAAGTGACTGTATATGTGTATGGTTAGAGAGATCTAGGTTAGATCATTTCCCCAAATTACTGGAAATTCACCAGTAGATTTTCTAACTATAAATAGTTTTTGGGAGCTTCAACCCAATTATAGGAGAAAGGTATTAAGCAAAGGTATAAATGCAATGGAGCAAATTAATAACAAAGTGCTGATAAATGTGACTAAATGAAAATTTTAAATATCTTTACATTAGAAGAACTTTAAAAGCCAACAATTAAGAGGTAGAAATACTCCTAAATATATGTTGGTAAAGTGCAAATATCTTTTTTTTTTTTTTGAAGGGCAAATATCTTTCTATGTGAAGTATTCTTTTAAATCAATGAGAAGGGGAAAATGGTAACCTATAATAGAAAAATGGCCAAATAATATATTAAAATAAGAATTCACAGAAGAGGTGCACCTGAGTGGCTCAGTGAGTTAAGTGTCCAACTCTTGATCTTGACTCAGGGCATGATATTGGCTCTAGTCATGATCTCATGGTTCATGGGATCAAGCCCTGTGTTGGGCTTTGCCCTGATAGCACAGAGCCTGCTTGGGATTCACTCGCTCCCTCTCTCTTTGCCCCTTCCCTGCTTGCATGCATGCTTGTGCACACTCTCCCTCTCTCTAAATAAAATAAACTTAAAAAAATTCACAGAAGTACAAGTGGCTAATAGAGAAAAGAAAAATATTTACCTTCATTAATGAAATAAATGCAAATTAAAATAGAGTCATGTTATTTGTTTGCCTTGCATACTTTAGAAAAATATGATGCCTTTTGTGGGTGAGTATGGAGTGAAACTCTCAGATAACTCAATAGGGGAAATGTAAACTGGCATTACATTTGACAGCACTTATAAAATTATATTTATGTAATTTAAACCAGTAGTTTTACTTTTGGAATTTATTCTGAGAAGATCATTGTTTTTAATATGGATTAAGTACAATATGTTCATTTCAGCATTTTTAATGGCATAAATTTGGAATCAACAATACAGAGATGGTTAGTTGCATACAGTAGAATATTTTACCATTATTAAAATTCATATTTTAGAATTTGGAAAAGTTTCTCTTCATATAATGTTAATGTTAATTAATGTTAATGAAAAATTGCAAGATACAAAGCTATGTAAAAAGTTGATAACGGTTCTATAAAAAACAACGATCATTCGCACAACAACCAACAAACATGCACAAACATACATATAGAAAAAGAAATACATCGTCATATTGACAGTGTTTGTTTTTAGGTGATTGAATTAAAGTGTATATTTTCTCCTTTATATAGTTCTGAATTTTCCGGATTTTCACAAATAAATGTGTTGCCTTTTAATTAGGAAAAGAAGTACAATATTTATGAGTAAGATGTTTTCACACAGATTAAAGAGATTATTATGGCATGGTGAGAATTTTTTCCATATGGCCTTGGGGTTTTCTTCCTTTGGTTTATGAGTGCTGACAGTTGTAAACTAGTTTGCTAAGTGATAGGAAGCAGCTTTGAAACTTGAAGTATTTTAAATCTTAAGGATTTACAATGAAGAAAATACTTGGGCAAATAGTGTCAATAAGTCCTGATATGTACTGCTGACTTGTCACCAGTTGGGTTAACATTTGTGTAATGATAACTTTGTTATTCCTCCCCCATTTGTTGGTCTCCCATGCCGCCCTTCACCAAGATCATGTAATTAGTTCAGTGTTACAGTAATGTAATATGCACTAGGGCCATTTGAGTAGCTCACTCTCACTCCGACCCCCTTCCAAAACCTATCACTTTTTCCTTTAAATGTTATATTTTATTTCTTGTTGTAAATTTTTAAATAGGATTTCCTTAATAAGCAGAGCCATCTTCCTAGTCTTAGGTTCATGGTCTCTTTAATTATAGTGGAGTTTTCATGTTATGTCTAGAGTGGAAATCTGAGGTAATTCGACCTCATTTTGCATCTCCTGTGTGCCATTGCACTGATAGTAGGGGTGTAACAAAGAATAGACTATGATCCTTGCCTTTCTCTGATTCCCAGTGGAGATTTTATAGTGTGGGTGAGGGGTAGGGTGGCGGTGGTAGTAGTGGTGATGGAGACAATGGCATAGTAATTAAAAGAATGAGCTATTCTGCAACTTACTTGTTTTTTAACCTCAGTATAACCACAGTATTCTCATCTGTGAGTAGAAATAATAGTGCTTTCTTCCATCACTCTCTATTTCCTTATATTTTTCCCTTTTCTTCACTGAACTTTTTGCTTCTGAGACTAAATGGTTTTATTCATTTATTCACAATAATGTAAAATCCTAGAAGACAATCACTCTGTCTGGCTTACTCATATATTTCTAGCATGTAGAATAGGGTCTGCTACATAATAGTTCCCAATGTGTTTCTTCTGGAGCATTCTTCCTATGTGTTTGTACAGAACTTTACTTAGTTCACTGCTCAATTATCATCTCAATAGAGAGGCCTTGCTAGGCAACCTCTTCTATTAAATAGCATCCTTCATTTTTCTCTATTTTATCCTGCTTTATTTTTCTCCATAACACTTAACAGTACTGATATTATATTATGTATCTATCTGTTTTTTTGCTTACTCCTGTCTTTTTCACTCTATCAGTGCCAGGACTTTGTTCACTCTCTTTTTTTTTTTTTTTTTAATTTTTTTTGTTTGTTCACTCTCTTATCCTCAGTTTCTCATGAGGCACATTAGGCTGTCAAATGTTTGTTGAATGAATAAATGAATAAAACTGTTGAATATATGGATAAATAGGTAAAGGAATATTACTTTTGAGGTTGCTTTGAAAATGAAATGAACAAATTCATGTGTTTTACTTCCACAATCACTGATACAAGTAGATGCCTAATGAATGTTAGCCATATACTATGATATGGCTCAGAATTTTTAATCTTACAACAAATTTGCAAAATTGGTATTTTTTTTAATATTATTTTACAAGTGAGAAAATTGAGGCTCAAGATCTGTTCAGGATTTAGTAAATTCTGGCTAGTAGGGACTATTTCCAGGATTTAAACTTTAATCTGCCTTATTCTTAAATACAGCTCTTTTCACTCTACTGTGCTGCTTTAAAAAATCTCAAAGGAGGATCATAGGTAGGGGTAAAGTGACATTTGAATTGACCTTGAAAGATGAATAGGAGTTTTCTTGACACACAATAGGGGGAAGGGCACACAGAGCATAGGGAACACCATGAAGAATGACATGAGTCATGGTTGTGCCGGTGCACTTGTGGGAGCTAGCTCCCGACTCTGAAGAGCTTCAGTGGAATTTTTACTTTTTAATTTACATCCAAGTTGGTTAGCATATACTACAATAATGATTTCAGTAGTAGAATCCAGTGATTCATCCCCTACATGTAACACCCAGTGCTCATCCCAACAAGTGTCCTCCTTAATGCCCCTTGCCCATTTAGGCCACCCCCCACCCACAAACCTTCCAGCAACCCTCAGCTTGTTCTCTATATTTAAGTCTTTCATGTTTTGTCCCCCTCCCTGTTTTTATATTATTTTCGCTTCCCTTTCCTTATGTTCATCTGTTTTGTATCTTAAATTCCTCATATGAGTGAAGTTATATGGTATTTGTCTTTCTATGACTAATTTCACTTAGCATAATACACTCTAGTTCCATCCGCATTGTTGCCAATGGCAAGATTTCATTCTTTTTGATCACCGAGTAATACTCCACTGTCTGTGTTTGTGTATGTATATATATTCATTCATAATGTATATTATTCATTCATCTGTCGGTGGATATTTGGGCTCTTTCCATACTTTGGCTATTGTCAGTAGTGCCACTATAAACATTGGGGTGAATGTGCCCCTTTGAAACAGCCCACCTGTATCCTTTGGATAAATACTTAGTAGTGCGATTTCTGGGTCGTAAGGTAGTTCTATTTTTAATTTTCTGAGGAACCTCTATACTTTTTTCCAGAATGGCTGCACCAGTTTGCATTTCTGAAGTGCAAACAGGTTCCTCTTTCTCCGCATCCTCACCAACATCTGTTGTTGTCTGAGTTGTTAATTTTAGCCATTCTGACTGGTGTGAGGTGGTATCTCATTGTGATTTTGATTTGTGTTTCTCTGATGATGAGTGATGTTGAACAGTTTTTGTGTCTGTTAGCCATCTGGATGTCTTCTTTGGAAAAGTGTCTGTTCATGTCTTTTGTCCGTTTCTTCACTGGATTATTTATTCTTTGGGTGTTGAGTTTTAGAACTTCTTTATATAGATTTTGGATGCTGACCCTTTGCCTGATATGTCATTTACAAATATCTTCTCCTATTCTGTCGGTTGCCTAGCAGAATTTTTATAACTAGGGTGGTGTGGACACTCTGGCTGCCAACCTTGTCAGTAGATTTTATATTTTAGTGGGTATGTCTTTGGCACACATGGAATAGACCTGAGCTGTCCAAAATGGTAGCCAATAGATACCTGTGACCATTTAAATTTAATTAAGATTAAAGTAAAAAATTATTTCTTTAGACGCACTACCTGCATTATTAGATGCTCAATTGCTAGAAGCAGCCAGTGATATGGAACATAACCATCATTTCAGAAAGTTCTGTTGGACAGCATTTATTGTAGAATGTTAACACGTGACTAGATAGAGGATTCTAGCAAAACATTTTCATAGAGGAGGAGAATAGTGAATTAAAAAGAGTTTAAAGTTTCCCAAACTACAAATGCTTTAAAAAACAGACTGGGGGGCACCTGGGTGGCTCAGTCGGTTGAGCGCCGACTTCGGCTCAGGTCACGATCTCGCGGTCCGTGAGTTCGAGCCCCGCATCGGGCCCCTGTGCTGACAGCTCAGAGCCCGGAGCCTGTTTCAATTCTGTGTCTCCCTCTCTCTGACCCTCCCCCATTCATGCTCTGTCTCTCTCTGTCTCAAAAATAAATAAACGTTAAAAAAAAAAAATTAAAAAAAAAAATAAAATAAAATAAAAAACAGACTGGGAGCAGTTATTGGAAATTCTAATCTAATTAAGCTTTTCAGAAAGGCCAGTTAGGGTTTTGTTTTTCTTTATAGATGAAAACTTCAGTTTATTTGTCTTGGATAGGGATACAAAGCCAAAAGCTTCTGGGGTCTTGGGAAATCACTCCAATGATATAGATTAAAAACCACCCCCATTAGCCTGGCATGCCAAAACAAATGGACTAAGAAACTTGGGATGGCCAGTCCTTGATCTAGGCCCTGAACTATGTAGACTGATCACTCATTAGGTAAAGAATTGATTTTAGCTGATATGGATTTCTAATCATCTTCATATTTACAGAAGTTTATATCCTGACTCTTCCTACTTTATAAAAATTTCACACAACCCCTCAAAATATCTCCACAGGTTGACTTTATTTCCTCAGATACAGAAGTAAGAGCGCAGACCAACTTGCCCAATATCACATAACCAGGAGGTGGCAGAGCCACTGTGCAGTCTCAGATTTCTGACTCATGAGTCAAGTGCTCCTTAAATCACCTTTACAGAAAGGATATATTTCTTTCACCAGGATAAAAAGGAATGTAAAAGTCTTCTGAGTAAAATAAGAACTCAGATGGAAGGTAGGATGAAAGGTGTGAGAGAAGCGACCTTTTTGAAAACAACAGGTTGGTCCTCAAACTCACTGGAAGTCACCAAAGTCCTCTCCTGCCCCTCAGAATAGTAAGAGAGTAGTAGCATGATGAAAGCAGTTGACTAACGCTTTGTTAATTAACTTGATTTGCTCTACTTAGGACCTGTGCTTGGACTTTGTTTGTAGAAAGAGATTTAAGGGAGATGGATTAAGATACATTTTGAAGAAAGAACGCACATTATTTGGCAAGAGTACCATTATTCCAATAGTCGCTCAGGCTTAAAACGTTAGTCTTCCCAATTCTACTCAGGATTGATTGTGTCATCCTCTGGACTATGGTAACATGTTGTTTTCAACCATATTATTATATGCATTAAGGTCAGACTTTATCGTTTTTGAAGATATTGTCTGTCTGCCTTGTTTTTGAGCACCTTGAGAGATGATCTATTTTTGTATTTTTGAGTGCCTTACACAAAGTAGAGTTTTCATAAATGTTTGCTGAACTGAAATTAATCATCTTTGACCATTCTCTTATTCTCATACTTAATAAATTACCACTTTCTCCCTATTGATTTTCGGCTCCCTCAATCTATTGATTTGCTTTAATGCCCATTTCTCCTTCCCCTCCTACCACTCTAGTTCAGGCACTGGCCACCTATTTGTGGACGATTGAATAGTTTCTTACGTTTGTTTTGTTTTTCCTCCAGTCTCCTAATCCAACCTGCATAAGATGTCTAGAATACTCTCTTCAAATATTCCTATTACCATTTCACTCCTTTTCAGTGGCTTGCCATGACCCACTAAATTAAGTGCAAATCCTTAAGTGATATTCAAAGCTCTTTATATGTAAACCGGAACCTATCTTTCCACAGCATTAAGGAGAGTTTTAAAGAAGTGAGTAGTTCATAAGAATTGCTTATTGATGTGTTTAGATGACTATGAGAGTCAAAAGATTTTAAAGATGTAAAGTAACATAAGAAATCACTTGAAAACAATACAGATATATAATCAACTGCTTGACCATGTGATTAGTCCACAGATGCTACATGAGTTCAGAGAAAAAAAATCATTTAAATCTTGGGTAATCAGATGTATAGCTTCATTGGAGAAGCTGATAGTTGTTTGGTGTCCTATATCATTTATTCATTTTTATTTTTTCAGCCCAAATCTTCCTCTGTCTTTCTACTACAAATATATAAGGTTTTAGAGTAGTGGGCTCTGTTTTGCCAATATAAAAATATTTCCTGTGTCAGAAAAATTCAGATGCTTATAAATAGATACTTTTGCTTAAATGTCATTATTTTAAATGTTATTGGATCCCTTCCCAGTACTTAGAAAATTTATATACCTGAGCTGTTTCTTCTGAACAGCTTTTACTGTGGACACTTAGTTTGAAGTCATGCTGGAGTAATTTGAGGAAAGGAGAATTTGGCAGATATTACGCCATTTGAGTATCATAAAGGTTTAAGTTTCATACAGGGTATGGCATTGTTTAAGCTCAACTTGTAATAAATAGAGTTTGTCAAATATGTAGTAATATAGGTTCAAAATTGCTATTTTTATAGTGTTAGATTTTTCTGTATTGTTAGCTGCTCTATTTTGTACCGATCACAAATACATTTTTATTTCTTTGTCTTTTGGATGATTTTTTGGATGAAAGAAATGTAGCGAATCATACATAATAGTAAAAATATCAGATGCCTTGAAATAATACTTCAAATTTTCCAGGGATTTTTAAAAATGGAGGATGTAAATTGGCTAGCTGTGTCTTTTTAGTGATTGGATTGGTTATTTTTCTCCATGACTATTTTAACTAATTCAGCAAGGCAAATCATTTCTATGAACATGACATGGCCAACACCTTAGCTACTAGTAATCAACTCCTATCTATTCTTAGTCTGTAAAGAGAGCTGTCTATAAACATACTTATTATTTTTTACTTAAACTTTATTTACTTTTGCATTTCCAAGCAAAATGAAAAACATTTTTAATACCTATGAGTTCATTTCCTCACTTTAGTACTCCAGTTTCCAAATTCCAATTTCTAAGGGCCTTCTGATTTACAGGCTCTCAAAAATCTTTCCTCCTCCAACTGAATTTAAGTAATTAGCTTCTTCCTAATTTGGATCTTCAATTTGAAAACTTGTGTGTTTGATTTGGCATTAGATTGGGCATTGTGTTTTAAATGAGATTGTGTAATTCTGGCTATAGATGATCACAGAAGTGTTTGCCGAGCAGCATATCCATAGCTTTGAGAAAACTGGAAAACAACTTTTATACTAAGATTGTGATTCTCCTTGAGAGTCGCTTTTACAGTTAGGTACTGGTTGAACCAATTCCAGTTTAAACAACTGGACTCCAAACCCGTTTTCATTCTGATTAAGTATATTTATATGTTCGGGAATACAGAGGCACAACCTGTTAACAGCTGTAAATTTGGTTGATTAAGCAGTATGTAGACAAATTTACTAGGGGGAACTGTTCCCTAAAAATTCCAGTTCACTTACATATGAAGGTAGTCTGGCTATTTCTTACCAGTTTCCATCATTCCCTGCCAAGAATAATAAACATTTTCTTGCAAAGGAGCAACACTAAAGGTTAGAAGTGTTTTATCAGTCACACTGGGCTGTCATGAATCTCAATAAACAAACATAGAGTTATCTATGTAGATGCCTAGAGAAGCGGTTGGACCCTAGAGAGATAATTTCTTTCAGACAGTCTTCTAGACCTTTTCAAAGTATGTAGATGTCAATTATGAATAGACGTTTATTGTAATAGAAAGTATGGATGTTTGGGTCTACATTTTCATTTATCAACAGTTCAGGGAAGCTTGTGGTTTTAATGGGAATAATAGGCTGAAGCCAGAAATGATGCTTTCTTAATTTAGCATAACTGTAAAGGCTATTATAAGTATTATAATAAAAGTGGGTTTATTATTCTTGTAGTATGCAGCATTTCCCTGTAGTAGTCTTTTGGGCAAACTATGACCCAGTGTCCAGCCCACAACACATTTTTGTAGTGCCCATAAGCTAAGAATGGTTTTACACTTTTAGAGGGTTGTAACAAACAAACAAACAAACAAACAAACATTGATAACAAGGAAGGGTATGCAACGAAGACTGTATGTAGCCTTCAAAGACTGAAGTTTTTGTTATCTGGCCCTTAAAGAAAATATTTGCCAACCTCTGGTCTATATTAGGAATAGTTATGATGATGATCCATTACAAGAATCCAAAACGTGCCATCTGAATCAATAAAGCAAGATAAAAATATGTTTTTCATAGTTTTAGCCTTGAGGTATTTTATTTCTGATTTGTGTGTGATATATAAAATAGAGATAGCACCAGTATCCTTGTGGGGCTGTTAGGAGGGTTAAATCAATGCTCTTTGTAGTGCCTTATGCATGGAAGCATTAGCTATTAGCTGTTGTTATTGTTATAATAATATATTGTATGCGTGACATTTGTTTCTACTTTGTTTTATGAGTTTCTACTTCTGTTTTATCTTTGCCCTATTTGCATTATATTTAATTTTGTAAGCCAGTTGAAAATCTTTTTGAATTTAGTTGAAATGCAGATCTTAAGTGTGGCAGTTGTATTGTTCCTGTTCCCAAGGTTGTGTAACAAATTACCCCAAATTTAGTGATGTAGAACAATCAGTTATTATGCTCACAGATTCTGTGGATCAGGAGTCTGGACAGGGCACAGCAGGGATGACTTCTCTTTGTTCCACAAGGTCTGAAGCTGGAAAACTCAGACTCTGAGAACTGGAATAATCTGAAGGCTCATTCATTCATATGTCTGGCAGTGGTTGTTGGCTGTTGGCTGGGAAGGCTCCCGTTCCTTTCCACATGTATCTCTCCTTGTGATCTCTCCAAATGGATGAGTTTGGGTTTCCTTAAGTGGGCTGTCTGGGTTCCCCAGAGCATGCATTCCAAAAAGTGAGAGAGCCAGGCAGAAGCTGTATCCTCTCTATGAGACAGTCTTGGAAATCATAGAACATCATTTCTTTCCTGTTCTGTTGCTCAGAACAGTCACAAGTCCATCTAAGTTCAAGGGGAGAAAAATAGACTCCACTTTAAACTATATATATATTTTATTTATATTATTTTTTTAAAGTAGGCTCCTCACTCAGTGCGGGGCTTGAACTCACAGCCCTGAATCAAGAGTCACATGCTCTACCGACTGAGCCAGCCAGGCACCCCTAGACTCCACTTTTTGATGGAGAGTGGCAAGGTCCTCATTCATGAAAGACACATTTATTGAACATCTGTTATGGTGGGGATATAAAGATAAAGCTTTGCTCTGGAAGGTATGAGTAGTGTGGTGGGGCAGAGGTATAAAGAGTAATAGTCATTGCAGCATAGGATGGGGGAGTGATAGGTTATAAAGCAGGTATGTAAAAGTGCTGTGAAAAGAAGCAGGTTTTGGTAGTCTTAAGCAACCATTTCACTTTTCTCTGACATTATTTATTCATCTAAAAATGCTGTATCTTCAGTGGACCTTTTAAAATTCTTCAGCAGGACATCATCTCTTTTTTTCTTTGCATTCCTGTATCATTTTATCTTATGGTATTTATCATTTTTTTTATCTTGTTAAATCATTATTTGTGCAGATCTTATCTTCCTTACTTGAAGACTTAAGCATTTCTGTATTAGAGCCAGTCAACATAGTACTCTTCAGAAATACTTTCTAAACATTTACTGAATGACTCAAGTAGGAAAACTGATTAATGTACTTAGTTGTCAGTGTCTGCTCCCAGCTTTTTGAGGGCTTTTTAAAGGCGCTGATAGGTAGAAAAATAGGCAGTTTCAGGATAAAACAAGATACATATAATTTTAATTTATAAAATTTATAATTTTATAATAAAATTAATTCAAATTATAAAAAAACAGGTTAATTTTGTGGATTCTTTAGGGGAGTAAAAGCCCTAATTTGTAGCATTTTCCAATTTCCATGATATGAATGCTCCCACTATGGCCAAATTCATGCTACCAATATGACATCACTGAGTGTGGCATTGGGAGAGATGCACAATAGATAGGATTATATAGTAGTATTCTCACCATATAGATACAGTAGATGTAAATAACTTCCAGCACAGATAATGGTAAACTGTAGCAACAGAATTAATAAATGGTGAGTTTAAGTGTCTACCATATTTGCTTTAATAAAATCTATTTAATTGTACATTTACAAAATTTAATTTATATTGCTATCTATATTTAACAACTGGTTTAGAAAATTTCTGAAAATCTAACAGTCAGCACTCATGAATCAGTACAAGTTGACTCTACCATGTCTCTTTACCCAGGTCTTGCCATTTGGTGATTGTATGACTCTGGCTAGTAATTTCACCGCTAGAATCTATGCTAAGGAAATTAATCTGTGAATTGGAAAAAGCAGAATACAGTTCAGCACATTATTAACATAACAAAAAGCAGCCTAGTTGTTTAAATGAATTGTAGTTAAGTAAATTTCACTGGAATGTTTCCTGGAATTAAAGTGACTTCTCTGAAGGTTTTATAACAACATGGGAAAAATACCATATGTTTAAGTGAATCAAAAAAGCAAGAAAGCAGGAAAGAATGCTATTTAATTTATATAGAATGATCAAAATGTTTAACAAATATAAAAATATCCTAAGTAGAAGGAAATGTTAGTGTTTGGAGTTGGTAAGGACGTGGCTGTGTTCTTTTCTGTATCCTTTTCTTCATTTTCCAAGTTTCCAGTCAGGAGGAGATTTTATATTTATAATGAAAGTATAATATTTTGTCACAAAACCAGATTCTAATTAATAACTCTAATTTTTTGTTGAATTAAAAGGCATTATCAAAGTAGATCATTTTTGTGTTAGAAATGATTTTATTCTCACAACCAATAGAACATAGAAATTGAATTTGCTTCTTATAGATCAATACTGCATTTGTTTTTTCTCCTAGATTTTATGTGCAGATTATCATAGATTTCCATGGGAAATTTAAAATATTTATAAAAGTATCCCACATTACAATTTTCTTTTAACTCCGGAATCTATCTATCTATCTATCTATCTATCTATCTATCTATCTATCATCTATCTATCTATCTATGAGAGAGAGAGAGTGAGCAGGGGAGAGGGGCAGGGGAAAGAATCTTAAGCAGCCTCTATGCTCACCATGGAGCCCAAAGTGGGACTCTATCCCGTGACCCTGAGATCATGACCTGAGCTGAAATTAGGAGTCAGACGCTTAACCGACTGAGCCACCCAAGTGCCCCCAGAATTATCTATTTAAAAACTGCTTGGTAGCTAATCAGCTACATAAAGAAAATTTAAAATATATTGTTCCAAAATTGAGGTGGGTCCTGTGTGTCCCACATTCCTGTCTAATCTATGACTTGTTAAAATTTTACTTGACCGTATATAGCACTTCTTACTTTAATAAAGGAATTTCTCAGGTATTTTAAGATTACAGGTTTCCCCCACTGTCCAAAAGTAGAGCATTCCTATAAAATCTTTTCTAGGCAGAGCTGGTATAAAGTGAAGAAGCAATTACCATTAATTTATATTGAAAAAATGTGAGGATTCCTAGATTTCCAAATAAACCTTTTGTAGGCTTTTCTGATACCTTAGGACACATCTTGCTAACGGATACACAAAATAAATTGAGATAAAGCACAGATGTTCAACAGACAAAGTTCAAAGCTTTGGCGGCTTGATGCTGAGATGCTGCTGAGTGTGGTTCCCTCCCAAGGAGCTGGGCAGGGCCTCTCTCTGCTGGGGTGCTCCCTACAAAACAAATGCTAAATGCTGGTTTTGCTTTTTATCTTTTTGTAAAAGCAAAAATTCTCTTGAGCTTTGTTTGTTTGTTTGTTTGTTTGTTTTACCCGGTGAGAGAGCACACGTACTAATGAAGGTCTTCTATAAAATTGAAGTGGGGGTAATAATGTAAACTTTTGAAAAGCAGGAGATACCTGTATCTTCAAAAACAAGCAGACAATATAATTTCACAACCTTTCAGAAAATAGTTTTAACTACTTTTCCTGTCTCTTTTTACTTAATAACTGGTTCATTTTAGTGGACAATTTAGAAAAGCCAAGTTTCTTTGTAATTTTTTTCTTATAAAGACTAAGATATAATGAAACAAATCACCTGTGGCATACCTTGTAGAAGCAAGTGCCTTTGTGGTGACTTTTTAAAGGTACTAATTTAAATGTCAAAGCAAGTTCTACTAAGGTCTTACCTTTATTCCAAGGTTGAAATGTCTCATCACTTTATTTACTTGGTTTGGATGAGCTTTAACAAGGATTTGGTTTAAAAATAATTCTCTATATGGGGAGAAATGGAAGCATTTCATGATCTCTTAAACTCAGTGATCTCTCCCTCTAGGAACTCCTAGTATTTCTTATTATTTTTTGTTTTTGACATGTACTGTTATTAACCTTTTGAATTATTCAGCTTTGTATTTGTCTGGATTGCCTCTCTAAAATACCATAAACTCTTTGAGGCAGAAACTTGTGTGTGCCATGGGGTATAATGTTTAGTGAACTTTAGAGTAAGTAAGCCTGAACTCAAAGTCTGACTCTTCTACTTGCCAGCTACGGGAATTCGGGTAATTGTTCTTTGGGCCTCAGGCCTCTTATTTCTGAAATGAATATAATGACCTAGAGCTTTCAGGGTTACTGAGAGGGTTAGAGATAAAACATGTAATGTTCTTGGCATATAGTAAGCATTCAATAACTGATTAGTTATTAGGTATTCACTAATAATTGAATGAATAACTGTATATTAGTTTGCCTAGGCTGTTTTAATTAAATACTATAGACTGGGTACTTAAACAAGAGAAGTTTATTTTCTCACAGTTTTGGAGGCTTGGAAGTCCAAGATTAAATGCCAGTCAACTCAGTGACTTTTCCTGGCTTACTTTTTCACTGTGTCCTCAAATGGCTGGGGGGAGAGAAAGAAAAAGCAGCAAGTTCTTTGGTGTTTCTTCTCATATAAGCACTGATTTCATCCTGAGGGCCACGCCCTCATGACTTCACTAAATCTGATTACCTCTCAAAGGTCCCATCTCCAAATACCATCTCACTGAGATTTAGGACTTCAACATAGACGTTTTGAAGGGACACGATGAAGTCCTCCATAGCAGACTGCTTCAGGGACATTTGATCACTATAACAGCGATTAAACACATATGAAAAAATTAATCAGAGTCAAAACAGTTTAGAGAAATTGAGCCAGATTGTAAAGGAGCCCTGTAAGGGAACAGAAAAAGAATAAATTAAAGAGATGGAACCAAAATCTACAAAGTATTATTTCATTGAAGAAAAGTTTCAGAAAGTTGGCCTGGTTGACAGTGGTGGATTCTATATAGAATTCAAGTAGAAAGAAGGTTAAGAATTGGTCATTTTTATTATTTACCAGTATTCCTTTTATGATTATGGTTGACAAAGGTATAGGACTGAATATCAGATATGCTGGAAGGAAAACAATTTAGAAAGTAATTGTTTCAGGGCGCCTGGGTGGCTCAGTTGGTTAAGCGTCTGACTTCGGCTCAGGTCATGATCTCATGGTCTGTGAGTTTGAGCCCCGCGTCGGGCTCTGTGCTGACAGCTCAGAGCCTGGAGCCTGCTTTAGATTCTGTGTCTCCCTCTCTCTCTGACCCTCCCCTGTTCATGCTCTGTCTCTCTCTGTCTCAAAAATAAATAAACATTAAAAAAAAATTAAAAAAAAAAAAGAAAGTAATTGTTTCAGTTAAGATTAGGTTGACCACATATGACAAAAAGATGTGTTACTGCTTCCTTATCCCTAGCATTGCCTCGTGGCCCAAGATGGCTGCTAGAGCTTGAGCCATTACATCAGTGATACAGCTAGTGAGGAGAGAACAAGAGTGTGCTCCTTTCCTTTAAGGGCACTTTTGGGAAGTTGCACATAGCACTTTCTCTTTGGCTAAAATTTAGTCATGTGGCCACAACTAACTATAAGAGGGAAAACTAGGAAATAATTGTCTTTTGGTTGGGCATCAGTGTACCCAGCCAAGAATTGGGGTTCTTATTACTAGGAAAAAGGGGAAAATGGGCAACGGGGGACAATTAGCTATCTATGCTATAGTAATCATTTTTATTTTCAAGCATTACAGTGTTTATTAGACAATTGATAATTAATTGGCTTTTATATATACTCTAAAAAATACATAGAAAATTTGAGTTGGTTTAGATCATTTATGGAATATATTTTATTTTATTTTATTTATTTTTTTGAATATATTTTAGTAACTAGTCCATATTTAAAGAAAGTGATGAACATGGCCCCTAATCTTGTTTTTCTTTTCTTTTGAACTTTTCTTTTGTCAATGTCTTTTTAAAAAATTACTTAAATTTACTTTAAAAAATTATACTATAAATGCAGTTCTTTTAGAAAAAAATCAGAAAATATTGAGGACTAAAAGGTAGAAAAGAAAAACCACTTATAATTGCATCATCTGCCATTAACATTTTGGTATATATTTGTTTAGACTTTTTCTATGCTCCTATGTAAACATTCATTTTTGTGTGTGTGTAATGGGTACAAAGTTTAAGTTTGAGAAGATAAAAAATTTCTGAAGAGGGATGGTGGTGATAGTTGCATAACAGTGTGAATACATTTAATGTCACTGAACTGTATACTTGAAAATAGTCAAAATGGTAAGCTTTATGTATACTTTATCACAATAAAAAACATTATTTGCAAAGATGAGATCATATTCAACATCTTAATTTATAACTTGCTATTAATTGTTAACAATAAAAAGAGAACACCTTCCCACATAAATAAGTATATTTTTGCAATGTGATTTTTGTGGCTGAATATTTATCCTTTGGATGTACCACTTTTTATTGAGGGCAGTGTTAAAGCAAATAAAGAGGAATGTTAGCTCTTTCCTTTTTAAGTGGATTCACAGAGAGCTTTGTGATGCATGGCAGAAGATTTGGGGAAATAACCAGATGGTGGAAACTGAAAACCCCCCTGGGTCCTTAAACTGTGTCTGCCTTGTTCAAATGACTCTCTAAATAAACTGCTTTACTGTTCTGATGTCAACATGGCAGCTCTGGGTTTTTCTTTATTTTCCAAAGCATATTTTTTTTTTATTTGTCTAAAAGGATGTTTATTCCAGACTCGTGGTTCTCTTGGATTTCTTCCTTACTATGTTAATGTCATATTAGAGGAATCAGGGCAAAAGAGAATTGTAGATGGAGAACATCACACCCTGAGAAATCGTTCCTTCACACAAGGATCGGATGCCAATGATGACAGGCATGTCTGAAATTTCAGCATTGGTAAGCCACTCTTAGGTAGGTCTCCTTACTTGAGGTCTGGCTCTCCCCTGAGGTACTATTTCCCCTCCAGCCCTTCTGAGAGGATGCTTACATTTTCCCACACCTCCACTGTTGTATGCCCAGCCACTGTCCTTTAAAGTCCCCCCTACTACTTGTAGGCCACCATTCCTCACCTTCTATAAAATACTCTGCTTCACTGAGGATGCCTTTGCTACTTAACACAGAAAAGAAATAGTTGGTTTAGCTGTCATTGTCCCCCCTCCCCTCCACTTCACCTGTCGTCTTGTAACTCTTGTATGTGTACCTCCATTTTTGCTGTTATTCTTCTTCTAATGCTCTTTTCTCCCCATTTCTTTTAAAAAATGCATCTTTGATACCCTTTCTTCCATGCCACTTTTCTACCCACCTTTCACCTCTTTTATAAAATTCAAGTGTTTTCCCCTCTGGCCATAATTTCTTTATCTTTCCAGGTTATCACCAAATCTTCAGCCTTGTGGGGACTTGCGCTTATATTGGACAAGTTCCTCACCATCCTTTCTCTTCACTTCAGGTTCCGTGGACCTTAAATCTAACTTGTCTCTTGTCAACTTACTAAACTCCTATGCCCCATTATCAGTCATATCTGCCTGGTAAATTCCCAAATGTGGGTGACTCTGGAGCTTTTTCTACACTTTCTCCTGAGCTGCTGAGTTTATTTGGAGAAGAATATAGAGCGAGGCAGCTTCATGTAACTATAAACACATGGGCATCCACCTCATTTGTCCTTTCAGCATTACCCAGAGATCTTGTTTTATTTCCTAAAGAACTCTTTCCTTCATTTGCCAGGACAATATGCTTCAGCTGGGGCTTCTCCTTCCAGTCTCATCTCCTGTCCACTGCCTCACACAGACCTTCCCCTGAGCATCTCATGTAAACAGCTCTGCCTAAACACTCTCAGTCCCATTACCTGGCTTAATTTCCTTCATTATCATATCACAGTGTGAAATTACCATATTTATTTACTTGTTTATTTGATGTGTTCCCTACAAGAATGTAAAGATCATGTGCACAGGGAACATTATCCTTTTTTTTTTTTTTCACTGCTGTAACCCCAGGGCCTACGATAGTACCCAATACAGAGTAGGCACTCAAAAAATTTTGTTCTATGAATAAATGACAATTTTAGTCTTTTTCTACTCTTCTCAAACATCTTACTCATTAATTCTGTCTTGATACACAGCAAATGACTACTTCCAAGTCAGTAGGAAAGATAGAACCTTCAAATGGAAAACTCCTTCCTCAACTGCTGTCTAATGTATAAACCTTCTCATGTGGTTATTTTCCTCTGTCCCTTCCATTAGGAAAAAAAGTTTTCCTTTATTTCCTAAAGTCTGGATTCCATTCTTTTCCACCTTAGAGGGATCTTGATTTTTCTCAAATCCCATCTCCCAAATTCTGTTTGTAGCCTAGTGGTTATGAGCATGGGCCTTGTAATCAGACATACTTGGACTCCAATTTGGAGTCTACTGTTATGAAATTTTAGGCAAATTATATAATATCTCTCAGCCTTGGTTTCCTCATGTGTTAGTTGGGAATAATAATACCTATGTCTTAGGGTGGTTGTGAAGATTAAAAGAGAGAATATCCTTAAAATGCTAAGCTCTGTGGCTGGTACAAAGTAAGCGCTCAGAAGAAAGGTCTTTGTATTATTATGACCTCCCTTTCTACTGGCTCCTAAGTTTATTAAATTTATCTTTAAAAATTGTTCTACTTCAACTACACATTTAGCACTGTATCTGTCCCTTCCCTATCATATTCTCAACTTTTTACCTTCTACTCATTTTGCAACTTAATTTAGTTTCTGGCTTCCCAAGCATTTTACGTTTTATTTCCAATCCTAATCTCATTCCTTTCCCATCTGATCTACTTTCAGTGACTTCATCTTCCAGTGGTTCAAGTCAGAGACATGGAAAATACCCTTGTTTCTTTGTTCTTTTCTCTCTACATTCCATCACCAAGTAGAATTCTGATAATACTATCTCCTAATTATTTCCTGAAGTTTTCCACATCTCTCTCTCTCCCTTTTTTTTTTTAATCCACATCTCCCTCTCTTTCTCTCTCTCTCTCTCTCTCTCTCTCTCTCTCTCTCTCTCTTTTGGATGTCACCATTCCAGTCCAAGGAACTATCATCTCTCACAGAATTGTGCCAGTAGCCTTGTACCATTCACCCCTCACCACACTATTCCATATCCACACTGTAAATGGAATGATCTTCCTTAAAAATTATTTTTTAGGGAGGGAGAAAGAGAGTGCACACACGAACAGGGGAGAGGAGCAGAGGGAGAGAGAGAGAATCTTAAGCAGACTCCATGCTCAGTGCAGAGCCCAACATTGGACTCAATCCCATACCTTAGGATCATGACCTGAGCTGAAATCAAGAGTTGGATGCTCAACTGACTGAGCCACCCAGGCGCCTCTAGAATGATCTTCTAAAAAATGCAAACCTGATCATGTTATTCCCCTTTCTAAACATTCCAGTGACTTCTTATTGCCCTTAGGAGCCTTCTTGAACAAGGACCTACTTGTTTCTCTTCAGCATTATCTTGCAGCATTGTTCTCCTTATCTAAGTCCCTCTCCCTATTGAATTTAATTTCTTTCCATTTTGTTTTTCTCCCTCTTGCCTCTGGGCTGTTTCACATTCTGTTTCTCTCCCTCTTTCATCATCCCTCTTTGTCTAATTCTTGCTTAGTCTTTGGTCTCAACCAAAACTTTACTTCCTCAAATGGGCCTTCCTGTAGGGTTGGTGTCCTCTGTTCTGTCCCATATTACTCTATCAACGCAGTGTTCCTTGTCTCTTCTCAAGATCCCTGAAGGCAGGAGCCATGTTCTTTTTGTTCATCAATGTATTCCCTAGTATAGTGCCTGGTCTATAGTAGACAGTAACATTTTGTGAAATGTTGTTGTTAATTAACAACAGGAGGAGAAAAACCATCCTTTACCAGAACATTTGTGAGGGTTTAGAGCTACATATGGTATTCCTGTATTTAGCTTTGAATATTTCTTTAAACATAAGTAAATGTAGAAAGAGTAAGACTGCTTTTCAACACATGCTCTTATTTTTCTCTCCTCACACATTTCCTTATTTTAAAATCTCTTAATGTTTGTTTTCATTCTGTACTACAAACACCACATTTTCCCCCCCATTTGGATGCTTTTGAGTGTAAAATGCCACTTAACATCAGCACTTCTGCCAACTTTCATTCAGTCTTCCAGCTTTATTTGGATGACATTTCCACGGATAATTTTGTGAAGTTTTTCAAGTAGAAGTTGTATTTAAATCATGCAGTCTTCAATTTGGTGTATCCTAAAAGATAACAAAGCCCATTGAATTGTCTTGTTCTTCAGGCTAAATAGAAAGCACCAGGAGGGCAGAGGGCTATGGTTTAGACTTTTTTGGTCCCTTCATAGCCCTCCCCACAGGCAACTGCACACAGGAAGACTGCTTCAGGGAGCCTGTTGATGGATTAATGATCCTCTCCTTTTCAGTCTCTGCTAGGCTGAGGAGGCAATGGAGCTGAATCATCCCTGACGGGGAAAAATGAATGCTCCGGAAAGCATTCATATTCTGGCTGAATGTAACCTGCTAGCTATGAAGCATTTTCATCAAGTTTATTTATGAAAGCTTCATTATGGAAAGTAGTTGATAAAGATTGTGTTTGATCCTGTTGTTCCTAAGAAAGACCTCTTTCTTTCTTTCTCTTTCTTTCTTTCTTTCTTTCTTTCTTTCTTTCTTTCTTTCTTTCTTTCTTTTTAAATCTGAGATAAAATTGGATCGTATACATTAATTTTCCTTGACTTACCGATATGACCACTGTTTTGACTATTTGATAGTGTAGTTTGCGGGAGCTTTTGTTTATTTTTTTAGTGCATCTTGCTTGAGTCAAAAACATAATTAGAAAAATTTTACAGGGAACTATTCCTAATCTTGCAATTACTGACCCTTTTATATACCACTGGAAGATAGAATTTGTCAGAACTCTTTTTGACCCAGAACAGATTAGACTTTTGTTTTTATTTTTATTTTATTTAAAAAAATGTTTATTTACTTTGAGAAAGAGAGAGTGAACAAGGGAGGGGCAGAGAGAGAGGGAGAGGGAGAATCCCAAGCAGGCTCCACCCTGTCAGCACAGAGCCCTATGTGGGGCTTAATCTCATGAACTGTGAAATCATGAACTGAGCTGAAATCAAGAGCCAGACGCTTCTTCTGCTGAACCACCCAGGTTAAAGGTTATTTGCCTCCTCAGGTCTATAACAATAAGTCAGGAAGATAATTATTTATATAATTCCATGTGATGCAAAATTATCATCATCTAGAGTTAGTTAAATAATGGATGTCCCTTGTGCACATATGCAGGCAGACCCACATACCACTTGCAGCCAAAAAGGTAAATCTGTCATTTTAAAGTCCCCCAGAGTAAAGGCTATGCTAGACAGTTACAAAAAAGCCCTTTGGGGAACAAGAGTAGCCATATAATTTTTTTTCAAGTTTTTCTCTGGCAGTTTACCCAGAGAATTGGGGGGGGTGGGGGGGGGGTGGGGAGCTCATCTGAAGAGCCTGGTGTTACTAATGTTGCAAATTAGGTAAATTTACCATCATGTACCTTGGATTTCAAGCAGAAGGATTTAGGCTTCCAAAGTTAAATACATCCTAAATCTGTGGTGGGGATAGGTTTGCTTCCCAGTTGCAATAAGATTTCTGATTCTTTTGGATTCTGATAATTTAATTTACCTATTTCCTCTCACATAAATAAAACTGCTTGGGAGTTTATATTCATGGATTTCATCCTTTTATCTTTTATTTCCAGGGTCTGACTTTTGTTTTCTTTTTTTTCCCTCTTATTTTTAAAGATAAAAACTTAAGGTATTTGTTTATTAGGAAGGTTGGCAGGATGTCAGTTTTAAAGTACTCAGAGTGAGCTGTTTTTGCTTTATACACATGCTCAGATACTCTGTAAAAACATGAACTAATACAAGGAAAACATCTCTAAAAAGTGAAGACTTACTTTCTCACCAACTTACAGATTCTGAGTTATATTCTTGGGTGGGATATGTAAGGAAGAAAATATAACATTAACCTCCCCTTGTTGAGTACTAATATACAAGGAAATCTTACCTTGTTACTATTTTACAACTCCCAATACCTCAGAAGGTGGATTCCAGTTGCCATTTAAAAAATTAACTCTATTTCTAAAGGAAAAAGTACTTCTAGAGTTGGATAGGAAAGAACAATCAGAGCAGCTTCCTTATCTCCCCACTTCCTTTTGCTTGACTGTATTAGGAATGGTTGGGGCAGCAAGAGCTGCCACTGATATTGTGGACACTGAGAGGGCCATGTCTTCCTCTGGGAGAATGGAAAATACTATACCCTGATGAGAGGCCCCGGGGTATAATGGATATGCTCAGAGAGATTAAATGAATTTGAAAGTGAGAGTTAGAAAAAATGTGGTATTTTATGTTCATAATCTCATCCCTCTGGGAGAGCTGTGCCTCCTTATTTTGGAGTATAAAAAGGTGGGCACAGTCGTCAGAGGTCTATTATTATTACCTTCTTGTTATTGACCTTGATACCAACTTATTAATGATATAGACTAAGATTTATAACAATACCACATTCAGGTATCTTTGCAAAACAAAAAAAAATATCAGGATTAGTTAAAGCTGGAAATTACAAGTGACATAGGATTCTTTCCTAGAAGATGGTAATGATTAAAGATTGGTTATATGGTAGATTTCAAACCCTAAGGATTAAGATTGTGGTCAATGGAACAAACACAGATTATGTCAAGATGTAGAAATTTTGCTAAGATTGTTTATATACTCTGTTATTTTCTCCTTTTTTTGCTCTGTGTGATTTCATGTCACATTTTAAATCTCTAAATGATGCTCTGTTGTCATATAGTATGTTAGTAAGTATATGGTATTTGAAATGTGTGGCTATTGTAAATCAAACTTGTAGAGAAAAAAAAGTAAACTGTTGCCGTCATTATATACACAATAGTTGAAAATATATAAATTATGTGGATTACAGACATGAGAGCCTTTAGAGAGAAGATTCAATTGAAACCATTGTACCCCAGTCCTTAATAACTTAAATGCAAATTCTGGCACATATCCAGAAACTAAGGTTCAATTAAGTGCAATTGTTTCATCTTACAAAATAATTTTCCCACCAAGAAATCTTGGCAGCCATATCGATGACTTCTCATGAGAGAGGCAGATGGGACTATAAAGGATCCTGAGATCTATTTTTTTTAAATACTTTCTAATTCCTCATTTTTTTTTTCATGTCGGGAGAAACCAGGCCTAGAAACCAAGCACCCTAAATTTTCCTCTGGTTTTCCAATCGTGAGTCTCCTTAACTCTAGTTGTCTCTTACCTGCTCTGATGTTATAATTTGTAGTGATGGCATAAGTGGATACAATAGAAGTAGAAATTGGATATGATCTAGATGACAGTTTATGGGCTTAGTTTCAAAGACCATTTTTACCTGGAAAATAAATAAGAAAGGTTAACAGACATTTTCCAACGATCGGTGGTTTATCTGTTCCTTGTGTTCCACCTTGACCTAGCATTAGTCTCTCAGGAACCTCTAAAACCTTTCTTGCCTCTGTCAGAATTCATTTTTTCCCCCTGAAGAGATCAAAGCTTTTATGGGCATTATTTATTGTAGCCCCACAATATTCTAGGAAGCGAAGCAGAGGTTACGTGGCTCAATCTTTATTTTTAAAGCCAAGTGAGGAACAGATAAATCTCTTCAGTAACCTTACAAAATCAGGCCTTGGTAGAGGCAGAAATAGTCTCGTTAGTCAGAAACATCTAATTCTGGCCCTCTGACTAAGATACCATAGATTGTTTGGCCTTTCTCTAAACAGGCCTGTGACACTTAGAGTGTGTGGAAAGTATGTGCTTCCGTCAAAGAGTTTTGCTGTGTAGTTATTCTTTGCCTGTTAAAGTAATAACTTGAGAACTGAAGAAAATAGAAAGAACAACCAAGCCTTATTCCAGCCTGAGCACTTAGTAAATGGGCGCTTCAGACAGAGAATACTTTTATTTCCTTGGGAGTACTTCTCTGTTGTTATACTCCACTTAGGAAGAGTTTTTCTTCAGGGCATGGCTGATCTTGAGAAATTTGGGGGGAGGGTTTGTTTGTCTTTTTCATTAAAGCTTTATATGTGAAAATTAGACTTATGAGATAATGTACATTACAATATTAGACCACACTGAAATAACTGGGGAGAGACTGAAAAATTCTACATTTTAAAATGTAGATTTGGTGCCTTTTTTTCCTTTTTTCTTTTTTACCTGAAAGTCATGGCAAAAATGACTTCTATTTTAAAATTGCCTGATTCAGCAGTACATATTGCTATTCATTAAAGTTCTTAAGAAAACTAAATTGTTTGCTTTATAACAAATATTCTGTTAAAATAATTTTTCAAGTCTATTTTCTTTAGAATATTTATCACTCAGTGGTTTTCAGTTTATGATTTTAATTGTTTTATTCCTGTTTTAGTTTTTTTTTGTTTTTTGTTTTTTGCTTTGAGTATCCATAATGTTGTTTTGGAATTTTTAACACAAGACAGGAGTTGTTTTTCTTCTTTCCTTTTCTGTAAGGGCTGCTTCTCAAATTAACCTGCATGCCCAAACCTGTGTTATAATTCAGAAGGAGCAATGGAATCTATTGCATACGATCTTTTGTAAAGCCAGGCCAGCACCACTGTCCTCCTGATCTCTTAAACATTGCAATTTTTGTAAACTTTTCCATGTGCTTCCAGCATCTCCAATTTGTGAACGAATCTCACTATATTTATCCCTGTTGTATACGTCCACATGTTTGTTTTGCAGCATAATAAGACTTGACAGATATAAATTTTTCCATATGCTCCATCTTGTAGAGATAAACAACGTGTGTGCTGTACATTTCCCTCAGCTTTGAAGGCTGACTTATGAAAGAAACAATTCCATAGGATATTATAGTCGGTTTTGGAAAGTCATTCACACAAGCATGTCCTCCATGAAAGGGAAGGTAGCTGAATTTTCACCCTTTTAATATTAGCTGGTTAATTGAACTTTTTTCTAAGGGACTGAGAGCAACTTAACTGCTTTTAGTTTTTCAAAGATTTACCAGAACAATGCAGACCTGTTTTTGAAAGTCTTTAAAAGTACTAGTTAACATAATGACCATTTTGTGGAGTAAGTTCTCTCATTCCCTGAGCAGTTTATTTTGGCTACAGGGATTAATGAAATAGCTTTGGATTTCCTAATAATTTCCTCTTTTATTATTTACAAATTAAAAAGTTGACATTATCATGTAATGATATGTAAGGTATTCATATTTGGTGGTTGTCTATAGAAAGAATATTTATGATTCATTCATAAGCAGTTATTTATTTTATTTTTGGTTCGCCTAGGAAATCAAGTCTTTCTGACCAGTTTTATTTGTGAAAGTTGACGCAAATATCTTTATTCTTAGCTTGATGTCCTTTTTTACCCAAATAAATATCTGTTGCCTCCATTTCTTTCCCCCAAGAGGCAAAGGTGCTTTTATCAGTTGCTTTTCTAAACGCTTTGGGGCCTATTTCATAAGTTTTCTTTATTCTTTTCCTTTTTAAGTTTATTTATTCTGAGAGAGAGAGAGAGAGAGAGAGAGAGAGTGCATGAGCAGAGGAGGGGCAGAGAGAGAGGGAGAGAGAGAGAATTCCAGGTAGTCTCTGCACTATCATGCAGGGCTTGAAATTATGAACCGTGAGATCATGACCTGAGCCAAAATCAAGAGTCAAATGCTTAACCAATGGAGCCACCTAGGCGGCCCTCTTTTTTTTTTTAATGTTGTGTTTATTTTTGAGAGAGAGAGAAATAGAGAGACAGAGTGTGAGTCAGGAAGGGGCAGAGACAGGTAGACACAGAACCCAAAGCAGGCTCCAGGCTCTGAGATGTCAGACAGCCCGACGTGGGGCTTGAACTCACGAACCATGAGATCCAGACCTGAGCCGAACTCAGACGCTTAACCGACTGAGCCATCCAGGTGCCCCCCCAACCCATTAGTTTTCTATTGTTAACTGCAAACTTGGTTACATAAAAAATTCTGACTGTAATATTTGTAGGTTTATTTTTATTTTTGTTGTCTCTAATACACAAGGTTTACCATATTTTCTAAGAGGTTTTTAACTTAGAAAACTCAAAATTTGTAGTAAATCTGGTGGTATTAGCAACAATGTGTAGGACGAGGTTCTTGGTGAGTGATGTGCTAGATCCAGCCCCTGCAAGCTCCCAAGAGCCAATTATTACATTTTCAGAAACGTTGTCAGTTGGTTATCATTACAAATTAAATGATATAAACTTATAATTAAATAAATGATATTGAAAAAAATGCCCCCAAAAGAAAAAAAAATGCTCAAAACTCATTACCTCATAATTCTTTTTACTACATCTTACTATTATTTATGTTCTTGAAATTATTTGTGTCTCTTGCATCTGTATTGAAAATACTATGTAGTGGTGTGATATTACCGCACATCTCTTCCAACTCCATGTTTACTGAGGTCCTATGGGCAACTTGAAATCAGCCACAGTAGACTGGAAATCGGCAAACCCAAATCAGGACTTGATTTGTTGTTTTGTTAATTGTCTAGACTTAAGAAAGTGATGGAGAAAATTTTAGTAATCCAGATTAAACCTGAAGTGTGTCAACTCGACCGCCATTAGTATTATGCATGGCATAGAAAACTTGAGAAAATACTCTTCCAATATTTGAAACTCTTATCCAGTTCAGCAAAGAAGTAGTTTGCATCATGGACAAATGAATGAGTGAAGTTCTGACATGTCTGTGTTCACTTTCTTTTTACTCATTAACTTGAATAGAACCACCAACTAGCTACAGCACAATTGTAAGAATGATAAATTACTCTGAGTATACCAGACATCAGATGCGAAATACATCAGTAATCCTTTTATGCTACTCGCAAACACTCCGCCTCTTTTCCAACTCATATATGACTTCAGACTTCCTGTCTTAGCTCTAAAGGTTGTCGTTAAAGGGTATGACAAATTCGTTTGCAAAGTGTTCAGTCATCCACATCCATCTCTTTGACCACAAATTACCTTAGGATGGTGTTACAAAATGTTTGTGGGAAAAGAGGAAACATCATAATACTGGATTTATGAAATCATAGCTTTCCTTCCTTGGAGGCATAATTCTATTATTTAGCCCACTTTTGGGAGGTAATTTAGATTGGTTAATTTACATATCTAAGGGGAAAATGGCTTTATTCCATGGAATTGTTTTCCCTAGCCTGTAGGATAGCATAGGTATACAATATACACAAGTAAGTGTGGGTGAGACTCTCATTTGGTTAAAGTGTGGCTTCTAAGCCCTGAGTGACCAGAAGGTTTCGAAATACATTCGGGATTCTGTCACACACATGCTCCTTATAATGGGATAATCGGGTCAAGCCCCTACCTTCAGAAACTTTGTAACTGTGTTCATTGATGTTTCCCAAACTTCAGTCAGTTGAGTATCACCCTCATCATTTTTGTCATATCCATGTACCTCTTGTACCTTAATTTACTTAGTAATTTTTTAGAGTGACTTTTTCTTTTACACTTAGCTTTATCTTAAGTGATAATACCCATGAAGTCTTGAGTTTAAGGTAACAGTAATTTTTTTCTTTGATGCTTATGAAAATATTGCCTACAAATTACAACTTTTAAAATTTTGCCCTTGTAATACTAATGGTATGTGTCCACTTTGGGAAATATGTTAGTAGTGGTAATAGGTAGTCATTAGGCTAAATAGTTTTATTTATTTCTCATGTCAGTTTTATGAAGTAGGCATTGCTATCTTCGTTTAATAAATGAGGAAACTGAGAAATTAGAGAAGTAACTTGCCCAGGGTCATGGGCAAGCCAGAATTTACCTGACCAAGATCCATACTAACCTTTGCTACTCACAGCGTGGTTTGTGGACCAGCAGTATTAGCATCACCTGGGAGCTTGTTGGAACTGCAAAAGCTCTGGCCCTACTTTAGACCTAAGTAATCAAACTCTGCATTTTAACAAGTTCCAGGTGATTCTCATGCACCTTAAGGTTTGAGAAGTCTTGACCTAGACTCCAGAGCATTCTGCGTCTCAGAGCTGGATGACTCAGTCATTGATTTGGCTGGTCTCCTTTTCTGTCTGCAGCGTTATTTTCTTCATGTCCTCCTGCTGCTTTTTTTTTTTTAATTTTTTTTAACGTTATTCATTTTTTTTTCTTGAGAGACAGAGCACGAGTGGGGGAGGGGCACAGAGAGAAAGGGAGACACAGAATCCAAAGCAGGCTCCAGGCTCCCAGCTGTCAGCACAGAACCTGATGTGGGGATCGAACTCACAGACCGCGAGATCATGACCTGAGCCAAAGTCAGATACTTAACTGACTGAGCCACCCAGGTGCCTGGGTACATGTCCTGCTACTTTGAGGTACAGCTATTTTTAAGAAACATGGTATTGATGGGAAGGCAGGAGATAATATTCTCCATCATTTTGATTATTTTCTCTCCTAAAGCCAGCTTTTGTCCGCTTTCCTTCTTTCTTTAATTGGGTTAACAAGACTTGGCTGAAATACCAACATTTTCACTCTTGTTTCCTTCCCTGGCCAAGTTCTTGCCCTTTGGAATGATCTGGTGGCCTGTTTGCCACCTACCGTAAACCTACGTAGGCCCTGAGAACTGTCTGCAGAGCTACAACTAATTTTCAATTATTTTTGAATGGTTTTAATAGTATGTATACCATCCTGACTCTTGGCTTCTTTCCTTCTCCCTCTGGCTCTCTGCTACTCGGCTCTTTATTGCTTCCTTTTCTCTGCACTATGGTGTGCCTACCCCCGCATCGGTGAGGCCTGTTTCCATTCTGCCATGTGTCTTGCTCTCACAGTTCTAAGTTTGACACAAGCAACAACTCAGGAGACATCATAAAGACAATCTTCTGGAAATGGTCAAAGTGTTGGGAATTTGCTGGTCAAATCTGGGAGTATCAGGAATTGCTGTGACTGGTCAGTATGGCTGGCTATAAATTCTGAAGTATTCCAATGCATCATGAGCATTTCATCAGCATATTGTTTTTGTGGTTTCTTCATAGAATTTCTCTGTGAATACTATGCCTGGAGGAGTCTGCAGGATTTCTAGACACCACACCCAGGTTGTATAGTCACAGGCCCTCTTTCTGGTATTTATGTAGTTGTTTATTCGATCTCCAAGATGACTAGTTATTTGAGATGAGTAGAAGTTGGGCCTACTTATAACAGTAGAGCTTGCCTTCTTGCTCACTGATGGCCAGATACACAGGCCATAATAGTATTTCATTTTCTTGACTTTGAATAGTGCTAAAGGGGAGTTGACTCATTAGAATTACAAAAGGTCCTGGAAGAAAACGATATTATTCATTACATTTTGTAAAGTGGAAAACAAAGAGGAATAGTTGTTTCTTACCATAGTAATTTCAGACTCTGAAAGATTTGTTTAGAGTCTTTCAGCCAACTGTAGACACACCTGTCCCAACCCAGATTTTTTTAATGGTCTCCAGCTTTCAAATAATTTAGAATTGAGGTCCTCCCTCCCCTGCTCCTTTCTGCCACATTTTTTTGTACACACCCTTCTTCCCTCCCCTTTGCCATACTTTTGTTTCCTTGAGAAAAGGAGAGTCCCTCTTAGAGTATAGAATAAACATTTCTTTGTGATGTGTGACTTATTTATGCTTTAGGGGTTGTCAGTGTATACACAACAGAGAAGGTGATGGGAGCCCCTGGGCATGCCAAGTCAGCATTTTGTGCATGTTAAGGCCAAAGAGCACGTTAAACAGGCTGAAAAAATTTTAACAAGTCAGAACATTTTACAATTTCCATATTTATCAAACATGTCAGGGGATGGGATCACAAAGCCTTCCAGGGATTAACTGCCTCTAGGACTTCAACTGTTTTATTAAGATGGAGGAAGCCAAGTTCTCAACACCCCATGATTTGCTGTAATAACCACAAGAGTTAGAATGTAGGTGATCCTTGTTGAGTGAAAGGTAATCCCAAGGCTAAAATGCTCCTTGAATGAAAAAAAAAAAAAATCAACAGATGAACTGTGTGGGAATTTACCTGCTAGAGCTTTGCAGTTTTAAGTTTATTTACCTAGAGCTTCAGTCTTATTAGTTCTTTGGTTAGTGGTTCTTGACCTTTGACACTTAAGAGCTTAGACTATGAAGTCTAAGTAGAGGATGTTCAGAAACATGCATTCTCAAAGAGTGGCAGCCATTGGCTTTTGGGGGCTTGGCAAAGCATCCTGGAGTTATTATTTGTTTTCAAATTTTTGGGGTTTGGCAGGTCTAAGATGTACTTTGCCAAGCACTTTCCTTTGAATTTTAGTACAGGAATATTTTGGGTGGAATTTAATTGTGTTATTGGTGATTCATTTGAATTATACCGATCAGAATGCTGTTTTGGAAAAGATATTTGATGACTGAGGAATATTAGGAACTTTACAAACAGTTTTCTGGTACCAGCTTTTTCTTAGATGGGGATAAAAATGGAATTCAAGCCCCAAATATTTTCAGTGAGATTTGGAACTTGGAATTTTTAAGTGGTAGTTTCCAATTCTGTCTGTATCACTTTTTCCACAAAAGCAAACCAGACCCTACTTCTCTGGCTTGATATGCAAATCTTTAGAAAAGTTGCAGAGCTGATCTGCAAACTTGGGCCAACAGTTAATTTGAAAATTAATGTTAGAAAAAAGGTTTTCAACAAGTAAGTAGAGAGAACAACCCTCTTCTGGAGAAATAAGTTGGAATTAAAAAAAAAAAAAATACAAAAAACAGCCCAAGGAGGCATAGGGCAGATTTTTGGTTCCAAAGACAAATTACTAGCCATGGCAAAACCCCAGAGACGACTTATGTTATATAAGGTGCCATGAGGTAGCTTTTCCATTACAGTCTGTAGAAAAGGTTGTAAAAGAAGGAAGCATGCTGAGACTTTACAAATGAGGACTAAGCTATAAATTTTTTACAGAACAGGGAAAGGATATGGCTAAATATTGCCCTGAACTTCTTATTGCTCATCGGGTTGCAACAAAGCATGAAGATAAAAGCAGGTTTCTTCTTGTCTACTGTCAGCTTCTTATCTTTTGTAATTGGCCTGGAGAAAGCAGTGAATGAGCACTTGAATGACTTCTCACTGTCTCCTTGAGAAAACAACAGTGAAATAAGCATTCAGCAGAAGGAAAACACATTTTAAACAAACTGACATGGATGTCTTCACGTTCAAATTATTTTGAAACCAACTGGTAGGAACTGCTGGGAAATTCTAATCCTGAATTCTGCAGACCAGTGTGAGGACAGAGTAATGTAGTAGACTCTTCTTCACTTCAAATGGTGGGCCCAGGAGGTTATAAGCATATCATTGGGCTAGTGTTGGTGGTTTTCTTTATTCCCTTAATCCTCATGTTATTTAAACCGTTTAAAATGCTAAAGAAGCATGAAGAGCTGTTCTGAGTCCTGGCACTGGTTAAGCTGGTGAGAGTATTAGGTGACCTGTAGAGATCCACACTAGTGTAGGTCTAAAGTGTTTTATTTAGGCCAATTTCCATGTATTTCTTAAAGTAATTCTAAGTGTTTCTTTCAGTGTAAGAAAAAAAGTCATGTTTATCTTCTTAAACCTTGGTCCTGCTTATCTTAAAACAGACAACTTCGTTAGCATAACCTTTTTTTTTTCCTTTTCTGTTTCTCTGCCCTTTGCTTTGTCCCTCCCCCCTTCCCTTTCTTACTAGTAATAAACTAATTAGTGAGTGCTTATCAATGACCACTAGGAACATTGTGACATTTTACTTTTTGCCACTGTAGTCTGTTCCAGCAGGCATGATTTGTGTGAAGTTAATAGGAAAGGATGGATCTCATGAATCTGATAGTATTACTTTTAAGAAAATTGAAGTGATTTATTGGATTGTTGAGGGTATACCTTAGGTTTGGATAATAGCAAATATAGGTAAACATTTTGAGGGAAGCTCTTGTTTCATACTTTTTATCTCCCATAGTGCTTTTACACAGTAGAACCTGAGTGAATAATTGTCACTGATTCTAATTCAGCTAATTTTTGTATATGAGGGATGATATTTAATTCTGTACTTTAATATGTAATCCAGGAATGGTGAACAACATTTTGTGCCCAAAATCCATTTGTCTTACAGTAAACAAAAACCAATGAGGATAGTTGAGTTTAGTTTTTATTAAGTTTTTTTTTTTTTTTTTTTTTTTTTTTTGAGAAGCATAAAATGTTCAGCATTTGAAATTAACATCAAGGAGCAAAGTATTTTCATGAGTACGTTTGTGAAACAATTGTGAAAAACAATTAGATCTTTGTTTATTACTGTCCTCTAGTAGGTATTAGTGACAGGGGGACAAGCCAGGGTGTAATATGGGATAGGAGAAAAGAGAGGGTCTTAGCTCAGTGTGCCATAACAAAATACTGTAGACTGGCTGGATCAAACAACAGATATTTATTTCTCATGTTTCTGGAGGCTGGGACATCTAAGACCAAGGTACCTGCAGATTCAGTTTTTGGTGAGGGCTCTTTTCCTGTCTTATAGATATGCTGTTCATGGTCTGTATTCACATTGCATGAAGAAAGCAAGATCTCTGTGTTCCTCTTGTTATAAGGGCACTAATCCCATCATGAGGATCCCACCTTTGTGACCTAATCCATGAATAATTACCTCCCAAAGGTCCCACTTCCCTATACAATCACATTGGGGGTTAGGGCTATATGACTTTTCGGGGGGTACATTCAGCCCATAATAGCAAGATAGGCAAGCCCTCATGGATGAGCCCTCAAAGCCCTTCTTTGCTTTAAAAGAAAAGTCTAATAGATTTAAGGGCTTGGAATTATTAGTTTTTAGAAATATAAATATTTTAATTCTTTCTTCGATTCTGGACACAGAGGCTTTCCTCAACGCTTCTCAGTTTCCACCACCACCCCTTTCCCCCTTAGATTTAACAGCAGCATCACCAGAAACCCTGGCTTTCTCCTATGGAAATAGTAGAACATGGTATCTCATTGTAGAGAAAAAGGCTCTGTGGAATAGCTTGCTGATCTTGTAGCCTTTGGAAACATTGCTTCTAAAAAACTTTAGAGCCATCTACAAACTTTGTGCTTTTCAGTTATTAATAATTGATATTTCTCTACAAATCAGATAGAATTATGTTATGGTCCAGTTTAAGCTCATTGGATGAAAGATCTTCCATTCTAGTATAGTGTTTATAATCTGTCGTTTTTATTTGTTTTTATTTTTTTAATGTTTATTTTTATTTTTGAGAGAGTGCAAGCAGGGCGAGGGGCAGAGAGAAGGGGACAGAGGATCTGAAGCGGGCTTTGCACTGACAGCAGAGAGCCTGGTATGGGGCTTGAACTCACCACTGCAAGATCATGACCTGAGCTGAAGTTGGATGCTCAACTGACTGAGCCACCCCTGGTGCCCCAATATGTGTCATTTTTAAAAAGTTAAAATAGGATAAGGGAATTCTTCAGGATTTAAAAAATTGTAACATTTCCAGTGTTTCTACCATATTAAAAAGTCACATCACATCATATGCTCACATGTTTATTATAACCCTTATTATTATAAGTTATTATATTATATAATATATAACACATAATATTATATATAATAAATATATAACATTTATTTTATATTATATTTAATAATATATAATATATAATATTATAAGTGTTTTGTGTGTGTGTGTGTGTGTATGTGTGGTGAGAACTTATAAGATCTATTCTCTTAGCAGCTTTCAAATATATAATACAGTATAACCTATAGTCACCATGCTGTACATCAGATCCCCAGAACTTACTCATCTTAAAACTACAAGCTGGTACCTTTAACTATGTTCACTTCCTCACTCCCTAAGCCCTTGGCAGCCACCAGCCAGCTCTCTATTTCTATGAGTTCAGCTTTTTATAGATTCCACATATAAGTGAGTTCACATAATATTTGTTTTTATTTCACTTAGCATAAGTGGATGGACCTCAGGGTCCATCTGTGCTGTAGCAAATGTCAGGATTTCCTTCTTTTTTTTATAGCTGAGTAATATTCATATAGATGGATGGATGGATGGATGGATGTCCTTCTTTTTTTATAGCTGAGTAATATTCCTATGGATGGATGGATGGATAGATAGACAGACAGACAGATATCACATTCATCCATCCATTGACGGATGCTTAGGTCTTAGCTCTTGTGAACAATGCTGCACTGAAAATGGGAGTGCAGCTATCTGTTTGAGATAGTGATTTTATGTCCCTCAGGTATATACCCAGAGGTGGAATTGCTGGGTTATATGATAGTTCTATTTTGATGTTCTGTTTTTAAGGAAACTCCATACTGTTTTCCATAGTAGCTGTATCAATTTACAATCCCTCCCATAGTGCACACGGGTTCCCTTTTTCCCACATCCTCGCTAGCACTTGTTATCTCTTGTCTTTTTGAGGATATCCATTGGAATAGGTGTAAGGTGATATTTCATTGTTGTTTTAATTTGCACTTCCCTGATGGTCAGTGATCTTGAGCACCTTTTCATGTACCTGTTGGCATTTGAGTATCTTCTTTGGAAAAATGTCTGTGCAGGTCTTTTGCCCATTTTTAATTGGATTATTTGGGTTTTTTTGCTATTGAGTGTATGAGTTCTTTATATATTTTGGATATTAACCCCTTATCAGCTATGTGGTTTGCAAATATTTTCTTCCATTTGGTAGATCCCTTTGCATTTTGTTCATCATTTGTTTTGCTGAGAACTCTTAACTTTTTAAGGTATTTCTGATATTTTTCCATGTAATTTCATGTAATTAGAATCATGCTGTATAAAACAGTGTCTTGACTTGCTATTGTTTTTGTTGATCATGATTTTGTGTTCTCAATCTGAGTAATTAGTGTGCCAGGCACTATGTTAAGCATTTTACAAATATTATCTCCTCTTATTGATACCATGAGGGTAGATATTATTGTGCCTTGAGCTTATGATTCAGGGAATGTATATAAATGAGTCTGTTTCTTTAAGTGGGCTCCACTGTGTAGAGGAAATGCATACGACAGGAAGGAAAGCTAGACATTTTTCACACTGTGCTTTTCTTTTGTTCCTTCTGTCTCCCTTTCTCTTTCAATTTTTCTCATTCTCTTTCTTTTTCAATCTTTCTCATTCTCTTTTCTCTCTCTTCTTTCTTTTTCTTTTGTTTTCTCTTTTGCTTTCTCTTTCTCTTGATCTTTCTCTCATTCACTCTTTCTCTTGCTTGTTCTCTCACTCACTCACTCACTCACCCTGAGGTTTTATTTGAGAGGGAAGGAAAAAGAACCTGTCCTCTTTAAAGAATGAAGTATTTTTAACCGAAACCTTATCTGTGGTATTTAGTATGTCAACAAGTTCTAAACTGTGAAGAAGTCTTATCAGAAGAAAGACTTCTTTGAAAATGATATGGACATATTTGTTGGGTGTTCACTCTTCTAATACCCAGATAAAATGTACAAGGGAGTAACTGAATTTTACAGTATTTAAATAACTACATAGTAATCAAAACATTCTTTATGCATTTAATAGGAGAATAGGATCTGCCTAGGTAGAGCTTATATGATAGAACTGAATCAAGGAATCAGTAATCTGGACTTTTTGTTAGCTGTTAGAGATGCTACTCGCAGCGTAAGGCAAGCCAGCACTTCCTGTAAGGTGCCAGGACACCTCAGAGGACACAGATGGCACTCATGCTTGTCCCAGAAAACCTATCCAACTCAGTGCCCTTGCTCCTCTGCTAACAAGGCTTCTTCATTTTCCCTTCTTAGAGTCATTCCTTGACCTTTCCTTTACCTTCTAGATTATAAACAACTCCAGACTTCCCAGGTGCTGATGATCTGTGTCTCACAGAGCTCAAGGTCTCCTTGGAATTATTCTTAAGACTTTGAGTTTTTATAGCAGAAATTTCTAAATAGACTTTCAGAGTCTCTCTTGGGTTTGCCCTGTGTATCTATCACCATAGTCAAGATAGGAATTCAGGTCTTCATTACTCCCAACAGCCTCCTACCTTGATTCTTCCCTGACGGCTTACCCTCTTACATACCATCTCTGGATTTATCTTTCTAAAACATTCCTCTCCTGTCATTCCTCTGCTCAAGAATGCCTTGAGCATCAACCCTAAATTTCTCAGTTTATCCTTTGAGGCTTTCTCTCATCAGGCCATCCCCACTTGCATACTTTTATTTCCTATTCCCACATGAGGCTTCCTTTGCAGTCCACTGGTGTGCATTTCAACCTGTATACCATTGATCATATTTTTTCACAGGCCTAGAAAATCCTTTCTTCTATTTTTAATGTATTCATATCCTCAAGTTCTATTTCTTCTATTGTGTGTTTCCATATTGAGTTCTCTAGGGCTTTCCTTTCTCTCTACTTCTCTTATACACCATATCATGTAGATGGAATTAATGTCATTATAGAAATTATTTTTCCCCAACTAGATTATAATATAACTTATTCATCAATGAAACCATGATGAAGATTGAGTGAATTTTGTCTTCTTCCTTTTTCTTCATTATCATCATATAGCAGGTACCCTTCAAAAGCTTAATCTTTTTTCCCTTCTCCAGCTTTGTCCCCGTTTCCTGTCCTTGATAGTTTCCTGTCCAAAAGCACTGGACCTTATGAATGATCTTCACTCTCTTGCATCAAATTCCTCTTCTTTTCCTTTTGAAAGCTTTATCCATGTATCAGCATGCTCAAGTATGTACCATATTTTGGTATACATATTGAAAAGAACTTATTTTTTTCTATATAATATCATATAATATATTTTCATGTAATGCATTTGTGAACCCTACATAAAAAATAAAGAAATAGAAAGTACTTGAAATTTTGTCCCCATATGAAGTGAACATTTTGGTTACTGTCTTGTTAGGCATCTCTGTTCGTACACACATGGACACAAGTGTCATGCTGCTTTTCATGAATATCTTTTTAAAAATGAGTGATTTTTTTTGTAGAAGAAAGTTTATCTTCTACAAAAGAGAAGGAAGGTTCATTTAATAATATGCAAATACATCATATATAATGACATTTGTATGTGTTGCCAAAAAGGGATCATATTACATACAGTTATTTGAATCTTTTTCTCTTTACTAAACATTAAGAAAATACTTCCATGAGAATTAGTTGCTTTACATTCAAGTCGAGAAGAAATATTAACAAGTGATTTAAATTAATTGCTTTACATTAATTGCTTTACATTTAATTGAGAAGAAAAATTAACAAGTGATTTAAATTAATAAGGGAACAAAATCTGATCAGATACTATATATATATTTATTTCAATAGCTTTTCTCTGTACTGTTAAATAACTAGCTTAAAAAAAAAGAATAATTGTTCCATTTACAGCAGCGTCAACAGTCTTTAAAATCCTTAAGGATAAATTAAAAGCAAAAGTTACCAGATTTCTAGAATCCTGATTTTCTTTTTTTTTTTTTTAACGTTTATTTATTTTTGAGACAGAGAGAGACAGAGCATGAACGGGGGAGGGTCAGAGAGAGAGGGAGACACAGAATGTGAAACAGGCTCCAGACTCTGAGCAGTCAGCACAGAGCCCGACGTGGGGCTTGAACTCACGGACCGCGAGATCGTGACCTGAGCCGAAGTCGGCCGCTTAACCGACTGAGCCACCCAGGCGCCCCTAGAATCCTGATTTTCTTAAAAACTGGATAAAATAATGTTCAAGTTTATATAAAAAAAAACTAGTGTTAGGGACGCCTGGATGACTCAGTCGGTTAAGCCTCCAACTTCAGCTCAGGTCATGATCTCACAATTCATGGGTTGCACCCCATATCAGGCTCTGTGCTGACAGCTCAGAGCCTGGAGCCTGCTTCAGATTCTGTGTCTCCCTCTCTCTCTGCCCCCGCTCTGTCTCTCTTTCTCTCTCTCCCTTTCAAAAATAAATAAACATTGGGGCACCTGGGTGGCTCGGTCGGTTAAGCATCTGACTTCGGCTCAGGTCATGATCTCACACTCCGTGAGTTCGAGCCCCGCGTCGGGCTCTGTGCTGACCGCTCAGAGCCTGGAGCCTGTTTCAGATTCTGTGTCTCCCTCTCTCTCTGCCCCTCCCCTGTTCATGCTCTGTCTCTCTCTGTCTCAAAAAAAAAAAAAAAAAAAAAAAATAAATAAATAAATAAATAAACATTAAAAAAAAAGAAGAGAGAAAAACTAGTGTTTGGAAATAACCAATAAGTTTATTAAAAAGATGAGCTACTTTTTAAATTTTAAATTAAAAAAATGTTGAATGTGTTTTCTCTGCTGTTCCAGAGCATGATTTTAATAGCTATATTGTATTAACTAGCCTATTTTTTGAAATGTAAGGTTGTTCCTTGTTTCCAATATTTTTTTGCTACTATAAATATGCCATAGGAAACATCCTTATGGATAAATTCTTGTGTACAACCTTGGCTATTTCTATAAAATAAAAACCTAGCAGTGAAATCACTAGGTGAATTTTCACATTTTTAAGGCCTTTGTCACAAGAAGGTACATGATTGTGCTCTTAACAATAGACTTTGCTAATCTCATTCCCAGGGGAATCTTTGTTTACTAAAAAGACTGAATATTTTTTTCACATTTATTCAACCTTTCTATTTGGCACATATATTTTTGTTTTGATGACTCAGTTTTTAGGAGAAGCACGACAGGGTCAACTCACTAGCTTTTGAAAGTAATAAAACTCTCTTGAGGTTTAAGGCATTTTGAATTGTAAATTGTAAATGGTGCACAAACAGGTAGGCAAATTACAGTGAACAAGCTATTTTGTTGAACGCGACAGAAAGATCTGGTTTCTCTGCATTTCAGTCGGCTTCAGCCCCTAGGGCAACTAGGACATTGACTGCTGTGTTGGAGAAATAATTTCAAAGCAGCACTGTGAAATCTAGAGAATTCTATACCAGAAATCACTTAATTTTCTTCTTAAGTCCAGCTTGGGTAACATCATCAAGGCCTAACTTCTTCAGCTGCTGTGACTAATTAATTAGCAATAACAGTGATAATTGACATTTAATGTATCCAAAATATACTATGTGCCAAACACTGTGCAGTGTATCTGAGGTGGAATTTAAATAGTTTTTTTTTGTTTTTTTTTTTTACCAATATAAAAAGGTTTTTTTTTTTTTTTTTTTTTTACCCTTAGGTGCAGTGAACTCACTTGCCATTGAGTAAGAGGACAGACCCCTGCAGTTGGCCTTATTGCCACTAACTATAAACACTCCTTCCATTCAGCCTTTTCTTTCCTTACTCCTAACTCCTGCTTCATCATCTATAGTCATTTCTAGATCCCTTTTCTCCTTATCATTTTGGTGTCTTCCTTTCATTGTCTTCCATGTGTCCCTGTCATATGGACACCAAGCTGTGCTTTTTTCTGCCCTTTCCATTCTGTCTTATCACTCATTAGTTTTACAGGTAGCCATATTTATATTTAACCTACCTAGGATTGATCTTCATCCATAGAAAAAGGGAGTAGATCTATTGCCCTTTCGGTTGGAAAGAATGTTTATTTATTTTGATGTTTAAGCTGTGGGCTCTGCCATTTAAATACTGATTCATTCTCCATTAGAACAGTCCTTTCAGAACTGGGAAGCTGGAGGACTGCTTTTACTTTCATAGTATAGTTTTTTTGGGGAAAAAAAAAAAGTCTGTTTCCCCCTGCACGGTTCTGAAAGATTGTGTTGGACTCTTGAAATTTATTTTGGAACCTTAGAAGTATGGAACAATTTATTAGGAATGCCCAGGCCAGTCTTCGATTTGAATAAGCTATCCTCCTGCCCTAGCTTTATTCTTTGGGACAAAAGAATGTATGAATCAAGCAGAACCTGTCTTTTTGAGGTATCGCTTATATCGCTGACTTCTATGTTTTTGGGTCACCAGGACCTAGCATATGGTAAGTGCTCAATAAATATAAATTGCCTAGGTAAATAATTGAATGAATGAATGAATGAATGAATGAATTATAGAGAATGAGAAGATAAAATGGTTTTTCTAGAAGTGATTGCTCCCCTCCAGCTAAGGATTATTTAATCTGCAGCTGTTCCATCAGTAGTCCTTGTATGTTGAAGTCAGATGCTTCTGGTCAAGAAGAAGGAACCTTGTGGATTCTTGATAAAGCACCTTTTATTCCTAATTTTCTTAAGAATACCTGAATGTATTATCTTGAATAACTGAAATTAGGGTCCTTGGATCTCTCAGATTATTTTAAATGCTTAGTCTCCTTCAAGAGTTAACTGTATCTGACAAATACCCTAATATAATTCTCTTGGTAATGCCCATCAACTGATGAATGGATTAAGAAGATGTGGTGTATATATATATACAGTGGAATACTACTTGGTGATGAAAACGAATGAAATTTTGCCATTCATAACAACATGAATGGAACTGGAGGGTATTATTCTAAGCAAAATAAGTCAGAGAAAGACAGATACCACATGATTTCACTCATATATAGAATTTGAGAAACTTAACAGATGATCATAGGGGAAGGGAAGGAAAAATAAGATAAAAACAGAGGGAGGGGCAAACCACAAGAGACTCAAATACAGAGAACAAACTGAGGACTCATGGGAATAGGGAAAATGGGTGATGGGCATTAAGGAGAGCACTTGCTGGGTTGAGCACTGGATGTTATATCACTGGATTCTACTCCTGAAGTCAAGACTACACTGTATGTTAACTAACTTGAGAATAAATTAAAAAAAAATTCTCTTGTTAAGTGTTGATCTCACTTTACTCTGCGATCAGGCTGATGTATATGTGCAGTGGGTAATATCAGCATTTAGGCTGATAGACTGTTCACAAATACACATACCAAAGGGGAGAAAAGTGGTTTTTGTAGAGTGGAAACTATATTTCTCCTTCTTAGTGGTCCACTCTTCTGGCTATCTGATGTATCTGCAATCATGGGGAAAGGAGGTGGAAATTTGATTCCCAATGAGGTTCCAAGCTCTGTTCCTTCTTTCTAACTTGAATTTAGAGTTTTATAACTTAATAGTGAGGTTTTATCTGTTGAGTAAATATTAATTGATTGCCAGCACTCTGCCAGGGTCTAGGCATTGAGGATGTGGCAGTGAGCAGGACCAGCTTTTAAACCTTTTATTTTGACATACTACAGTAAAGTTGGAAAAATAGTACAAAGAATTCTAGTATAATATCCTTCACTTAAATTCTCCAGATGTTAGTTTTCACCACAGTTGGTTTACACACACGTGTACACAGATGCACACACTTTTTTCCTGAACCATTTTGAAACTGAAGACATGATGTCCTTTTACCCTTACATGCTTCCATGTATGTTTCCTAAAAACAAGGACAATCTCTTATTACCCATGATGCAATTATTAAAATCAAGGAGTTAACATTGATGATTCTTCCAGTTGTTTCAATAATAGACATTATAGCAAATTTAAATCCCTGATTATATGTTGCGTTCAGTTGCCATGCCTCTCAATCTCCTTTACTCTGGAACAGTTGATTAGTCATTCTTTGTCTTTTACAGCATTGACCCATTTGATGAGTATGGGCATGTTTTATAAAAGGAGGTACATTTTGGGTTGTCTAATGATTCCTTATGATTAGATTCAAGTTGTACATTTTGAGCAGTAATTCCACAGAAGTGATATTTTGTCTTTATCTATTCCTATGAGAAACTATGAGTTCATACCGATAACTCCAATCCCAGTTCAGCACATAGGGTTCATTCTATTTTGCTTCCTTCCCATATTTTTAGCTCCCGTCTTTGACAGTGAGAAACCAGCTCCAATATACTTACTTTTTTACTTAATTCTAGGTTGCAAAGAAAGTAGTTTGAGAATTGCTAGCCCATTCATCTGTAAAAGGAAACCCTACTAGCTAGTATTCAATATTTGTTTAGAGTGTTTTGTTTTTAGCCTAATAAATATGGTTGCACTTATGATACTGCAAATACTATGTTTGTAAGTTACTTGGGTTAGTTTCCATTCTTCATCCCCTTGCACCCCTCCATCCAGTGTGGTTGTGTTACTCATTTGAAATATGAGTCCAGTTCATTTGTTTCTGTTTATATTTCACTTTAGAGTTTTCTCTCATTCTTATTGAGAGAGAGAGAGAGAGAGAGAGAGAGAGTGTGTGTGTGTGTGTGTGGGTGGGTGGGAGTGTGTGTAAAACATGCAGTGTTTCCAAAAGTCAGTGCTGTACCAAAAAATATTCTCAGAACAGAATCACCTCCTATTCCTTCTATGTCATACCCATCTCCCTTTTTCACCCGCTTCCTGTAACCATCTAATAATCTTTCTCATTTCCTATTCATTCTTGCTGTTTTTCTTTTTGCAGATATATATATTCCTCATTTGAACAGATACACATATTTTAAAATTTTTTCCTCTTTCTTACACAAATGTAGCATACTATAGATACTCTTCTGTACTTTTTTTTCTTAATACTATATTCCTAAACCATTCTGTATAAGTTCATAAGATTTTCTTCATTCTTTTTTCAACTGCAGGATACTCAATTAATTATGTCAGTATATCATAAGATGACATTTTGAACCAATGTTTAATTGTACTGAGTAAACTTTTTTCTCTTTCAGTTATAATTAGTTTGGAGAGCCAGTTGGGTCTTGGTGGTAATCATATATTGTAATCATCTCCCCAAACTCCATAGTTTGGTAATAAATTAACATTTTTAACAAGTGAAAAATGCTTATGTAGATATGTAATGATTTGAGGTCTTAGTTTCCTTCTCTATAAAAATGAAAGCATTAGTCTAGGTGATGTCTAACGTCCTTTACATTTTGAATATTAAAAACAAAAAGAAAAACCCAATACAGCTAATTCAGTTTTTCACTACTGAGTATGCTATTAGCTTTGGACTTGTCTTATATGGCCTTTATTATGTAGAGGTACATTCCCTCTGTATCTACTTTGTTGAGAGTTTTTATCATGAATGGATGTTGAATTTTGTCAAATGCTTTTTCTGCATCATAGGAATGAGATGGGATCATATGATTTTTATCCTTCATTTTGTTAATGTGGTTTATCACATTGATGGATACGCAGATGTTGAATCATCCTGGCATTCCTAGAGTAAATCTCACTTGATCATGGGATATGATCCTTTTAATGTATTGCTTAATTTGGTTTGCTAGTATTTCGTTGAGGATTTTTACATCTAGTTCATTAAGGATATTGTCCTGCAATGTTACTCTTGTAGTGTCCTTCTCTTATTTTGGTAACAAGGTAAAGCTAGTCTCATAAGATGATTTTGGAAATGATCTCCCCACCCCCTTAATAAGTTCCTTGGGGGATGAATGGTTACAATTTACTAATGTAGTTATATATAATATAAGTATCCAAGAACTCTGATGATCTGTAGATAAGAAATATTAGTTTATATTTTTTACTATGTATATTAAGAGAAATTCTATGTCATCAGAGGCAAAAATTACCCCCAATAGTTGTTCTGAAAAAAGATTAAAACATCAATATATTGGAAACTAGAAGAAATGGATTAATTCCTAGAAACATACAACCTACCAAGATTGAATCATGAGAAAATAGAAAATCTGAACATACTGATTCCTAGTAAGGAGGTTGATTCTGTAACCAAAAATCTCCCAACAAAAATGAGTCCAAGACTAGATGACTTCATGGTAAATCCTACCATGTGAGATGGAGACCAATCATGTGGTAATGGTAGCAAAGGATCAATAAGCAATGCTAGATGTAGAAATCATACTGAATATTTACAAACAGAAGATCTTTATCTTACATTGTTATAAAAGAAAAAGGTAAAATATCACACAGATACTTTCTGGATATTTTTAATGTCTACTTGAATTGGGTTACTGTATTATCCTTTGCCAGTAGATAACACTATCTGATATGATATCCTCTCAACAACCAGGATATTATATTCCTTACATTCTAGACCTCAAATACTTTTTAAAAATTAGTTTCCTTTATTGTCTGTTTTATAAAATTGAAAGTCTGTATTTCAAGTTTCTTGAAAATGAAGGTCATTTTAATTATCTTGAACATTTTAACATTATAAAAGCTTTTCCTTTATTCCTCTTTCTTTTCTCCTTTCCTTTCTCCATTTAATCTTCAGAGTTTGCATTTTCCCTCTTCAATGAAATTTCCCTTTGTCTATAGTATTGCAAGTAAAGTGACACTTGATTTTGCTTTAGTTTGATATGGCAGCAGCAGAAGCATATGAAATTTCTTCAAATTTCTTTCCAACTCTGGCTCTAATTTTGTTATTTCTGAGCACATACATTTTTGAAATAGACATTGTATTTTTCCCTTATAAAACTCAACACCCAGGAAATGAATAGTCCAATTAAAAATGGGCAGATGATTTGAACATTTTTCCAAAGAGAATATACCGATGTCCAATAGACATGTGAAAAGAGGCTCAACATCACTGATTATCAGGGAAATACAAATCAAAACCACAATGAGGTATCACCTCACACCTGTTAGAATGGCTAAAATCAACAACACAAGAAACAAGTGTTGGTGAGGATGTGGAGAAAGGGGAACCCTTTTGCACTGTTGGTGGGAATGCAAACTGGTGCAGCTACTCTGGAAAACAGTGTGGAGGTTTCTCAAAAAGTTAAAAATGGAATCACCTCTGATCCAGCAATTGCACTAATTAGGTATGTATTTACCCAAAGAATACAAAAATAACTAATTCAAAGGGATACATGCACCCTGATGTTTATAGCAACATTATCTACAATAGCCAAATTATGGAAACAGCCTAAGTGTGCATCATCTGATGAATGGATAAAGAAGTTGTGGTGTGTACACACACACACACACACACGCACACACACACACGCACATAATGAAATATTACTCAGCCATCAAAAAGAAGGAGATCTTGCCATTTGCAATGTGGGTGGAGCTAGAGAGTATTATGCTAAGTGAAATAAGTCAGTCAGAGAAAGACAAATACCATATGATTTCACTTATATGTGGAATTTAAGAAACAAAACAAGCAAAGGGAAAAATAGGAGCAAACCAAGAAACAGACTCTTAAGTATAGAGAATAGACTGATGGTTACCAGAAGGGAGGTGGGTGGGGGGATGTGTTAAACAGGTGATGGTGATTATGCAAGGCACTTGTGATGAGCACTGGGTATCATATGGAAGTGTTGAATCACTGAATTGTACACCTGAAACTAATATTACACTATATGTTAACTAATTGGAATTTAAATAAAAACTTAAAAAGAAATAGATACTATATTTCAGTTGGGTATTTCCTAAGTAACACAGTGCTTAAAAAAGTCTAGGAGAAAATATCAGTAAGTATTGATGTGATCCTCAATAGAGAAGAACTTCCTAAGCCTAAGGACAATGGAAAAAAATAAAAGATTAATAGATTTATGTGTTAATAAGTTAATATACACAATATATTTAAATACAAAAATAATAAAATCATAGATTTAAATGGCACACTAAAAATTTTTAGTTCTTTAGTTTTGTTTAAAGATAATGCCTCATGCTGTGTATGATATGATCATGTTCATAAATCTCTGGGAGTATAAAATGTTACAACTTTCCTGGAATGTAACTTGGTATCATAATATCAGGAATATTGAAATTACCCACAGCATTTTTTTGGACCTCAGGATTCTGTTATAAGAAAATCTATTTTAGGGGTGCTTGGGTGGCTCAGTCGGTTGATCTTGGAGTCAGCCCTCAGATTCTCTCTCTCCCTCTCTCTGCAGCTTCCCCACTTGTGCTTGCTCTTGCGTGCACTCTCTCTCTCTCTCTCTCTCTCTCTAAATAAACATTTTTTAAAGAAACAAAACAGGGGTGCCTGGGTGGCTCAGTTGGTTAAGCGTCAGACTCTTGATTTCAGCTCAGGTCATGATCTCACAGTTGGTGACTTGAAGCCCTGTGTTGGGCTTTGCACTGACAGTGAGGACCTTGCTTGGGATTCTCTCTCTCCCTCTCCCTCTGCCCCTCTCCTGCTTGCATTCACTCTCTGTCAAAATAAATTTTAAAAAATCTACCTTAAATAATTGTACATGTATATAAATATTTATATGTAAAGATATTTCCTGCAGTATTATTCAAAATCAATAAAAATAAAAATAAAATAAAAAATAGAAAACAATCCAAATATTCCTCGGTGATTAAATATAGAATTGTGTACTTATACAGTATAGTATTATGAAGTCATTAAAATGTTTGCAAAAATTTTTATAAAGTTTTAAAATGCTTATGTTATAATGGTAATTAAGACAGGAAGATAACCTGCATAAAACATGACTTCATGTATTTGGGAGAAAAGAGAAGATTCAAAAGACATATACAAATTGTGAGTGATTTTTCTTTTTAAGAAAGAAATTGTGAGTGATTTTTTTTTTAGTTTATTTTCAGAAAGAGAGAGAGAGCGAGGAAGGAGAGCATAAGAGCACGAGTGGGAGAGAGAGAATCCCAAGTAGGCTCCGCACTGTCAGTGCAGAGCTTAACATGGGGCTCAAACTCACAAACGGTGAGATCATGACCTGAGCTGAAACCAAGATTTGGACACTTAACCAACTGAGCCACCCAGGCGCCCCTATATCGTATTTTAATGAAGGGGAAAACATTGAAAAACAAACATAGTAGAGATCACATTTGCTGTGAAACATGACAGTAGAATTTTTGGATGATTAATTCTTCAAGCAGTGTATTGCATATTCCTAAAAAGAAATAACACAGGAAAAAATGGAAAAAGTATTTTTTGTGTAAAGGTATATTTTGTTTACTCATATGGCAAAGCATACTCATTCACCGGACATTGTGAGAATACCTTCTAGGTTAGGAGCAAACTACTACACACTCACGTTATATCTGCACAAAGAAGGCATGATCCTTGACTTGACACCAGGGATCTTCGTATCTAGTAGGGAAGATAAAAGATGTTCATAAAGAATTGTTAAGCTAATGCATTTAAGATGATGTAAAGCATGATAAAGTATTCTGGAAGTCTGGAGGTAAAAAGTCACTCTGGGAGGATGAGAAAAGATTGTGGAAAGGGTGACATTCAGATGGGCCCTTAGAGAGTGAGTCTGATTTCAGTCTTTAGAAGTACAAGGGAATGCATTCCAGGCAGAGGAAAGACATAGTCAAACAAACATGAGATGAGAAAATATGGGAGCAGCTTCTAGATCAATGAAAACTTTTTAAAATAACAACTTTTTATAACACTTTATAGTCTAATGGTTTTAATATATTTACAGAGTTGTATAACTGCCACCAATAATCTAATTTTGGAACATTTTAGAACATTTTCATCACCCCCAAAAGAAACCCTGTTACCTATTAGTAGTCAGTCCCCATTTTTCTTCCTCTCCAGATTCTGGCAACCATGAATCTATTTTCTGTCTGTATGGATTTGCTTATTCTGGACATTTCATATAAATGGAATCCTATAACATGTGACCTTTTCTGACTAGCCTCTTTCACTTAGCATGACGTTCCTCCACGTTTTAGTATGTATCAGTACTTTATTTCTTTTCATTGCCAAACATTATCCTGTATGGATATACCACATTTTATTTATTCATTCATCAGCTGATAGGCATTTGGGTTGTTTCCACCTTTTAGCTGTTGTGAATAATGGTGCTATGAATATGTGTGCAAGTTTTTATATAGTCATGTTTTCAGTTCTCTTGGGTTTAACCTAGGTGTGGAAGAGCTGGATCATATAGTAAGTTCTCAATTGTTGCAAGCCTTTGGTTAATTTCCAAAGTTCTGGAAGACTTGATTCTTCACATTTGCCAGTATTCTTACTGCTTTTATGAATGAGCAACAAGATTTTTTTCTAAGATCTTTTTAAAGATCCTTGCACTGCCATTCTGGAATTGCTTCTCCTGAATACTGTTTGTTTGTGTGCCATGAGGTGGGTTGGTGCCAGATGCTGGTGTGCCTTTTTAAGACCATTTTTTTTAAATGCTTCTGAGCAGGAGTGCAACTTGTTATTCCTTGGTCATAGAGCTGTTTATGCCTTAGAAACTGGAACAGAGCATACAGATGCCTCAGTGCATTTAGGGGCACTTTCCACAGGCCAATAAAAATAACTCTGTGGAGAGCCAAAGCATAAGAGGCTCTTAAAAACTGAGAACAACTGAGGGTTGATGGGGGGTGGGAGGGAGGGGAGGGTGGGTGATGGGTATTGAGGAGGGCACCTTTTGGGATGAGCACTGGGTGTTGTATGGAAACCAATTTGACAATAAACTTCATATATTGAAAAAAAATGGAATAAAAAATAAATTAAAAAAAAAAAAACTCTGTGGGGAAAGCATGGCAGCATGCATGACACACTGGGTAGACCTGGGGATGTGGAAGGGAATGTTGAAGAGAATATCAAACTTTGCTACTGCCTGTTTGAGATTGAGCTGCTGTATATCATTTTCTTGTTTTTAGCTGGGATAATATTACTTCTCCATACAAGAGATATTCTCTGGGCGTAGAGGCACTTTCCCCATGACTTTTCTTTACAGGTGGGGGAGGTGAATGCACAGTTCCTTTACTAGTCACATCTCAGTAGCCAGGGACAGAAATCAAGTATCTTATCTTGATAAGTATGTTATCAGGTGTCTTATCAAGTACAGGTAAGAATTGAAAGACCTGGGGAAGTTTAACCTGGAGGAGAGTGAATATAAGGGGTTAATAGGGCATCTCTCTTCAAAAAGCTGAAAGATAGGCACGTGGAAAGCAGAATAAACTTATGTCAACTTCTGTAGAAGACAGTACTAGGACCAATGGATCAAAGTTGTAGGAAGGTGGATTTTTAGGTCTTCTAAAAAGAGACCTGGCAATAAGAGCTGGTTTCTTCTGTTCAAAAGTAGTTAGCACCAGCTACTTCTTAGGGATTGTCAAAGGAATTCCTGATTGAGAGAAAGTCTGAACTAAGGGGGCCTTGCTTATTTGAAGACTACATCTAATATTTTTCATGTGTCATAATGCCTATGAAGAGAAGTGGCTTGCCTCAGACTCTTGCTTAAACAAACCTTAGTTCATTTCTATTAGTTCCTACCCAAAAGTGAAATTTTCCTTTAAGAATATAAGGGACCTCTCAGAATTCAAGGAATAGTTGTACAGCTAGGCTCAGGAAAAAGAACTAAGATAGCTGTGAGGAACTCAACTGCACCTTTGTTTTAATACTCTGCCTCACTGACATGGTTAGTTTCCAAATACCAGCTTATGTGCCTTTAATTTGAAATTTTCATATGAGATGCTCTGATTGCCTTGTTTTGAGTCATGAGTCTACCCTTGATCCAATCAGCTATAGACAAGAAGAAAGGGTCATATAATAGAAGTAAGATTAAAATGGTGGCAGGCCTAGGCTTTCTCCTCTGGATAGTGGTCAATAGCTCTAAGAGGGGAGATAGAGTAAGTCACAGACTAGCTAGACCCCCCCCAAAATATTTATTACATTTTCAGAAATGTCAGCCAGGATTTCGGCTGTTTGAGTCTGTTTTGGACAACCGATATTTATTATGTAATTATTATATGCAAGGTGCCATGATAGATGATAGGCAGAATGTAAAATATAATATATGTTCCCTGACTTCTGGGTACTTACAATCACTTTGTCCATTAGACTGTTCATTGTTTAATTGGTTATCTTGTGTGAATTTCACTTTGGGAGGACTAACCTACTAATTATGTAGAGGCTCCATATAAACTTGAGAACATTTCTCAGTTGTATATTAAAGACATTTGCTTTTTCTAAATGTCCACACATGTAATATTTCTATAGGTCAATGCTAAAAGACTGTCATAAGCTCAAGTCCCCCAAATAAGCAAAATGCCCAATCCTTCCTCCCCAAACAAAGATAATGAGTTGTATGTCTTACATTGCTGGGAATATATCACATTAAAATGTGTGCTTATTTTTATATGTACATAAGGTGGAATATAACATTAAATTTTTTTTAATGTTTATTTTTGAGAGAGAGAGAGAGACAGAGCTCGAGCAGGGAAGGGGCAGAGAGAGAGAGAGGAGACACAGAATCTGAAGCAGTCTCCAGGCTCTGAGCTGTCAGCGCAGACCCGGATGTGGGGCTCAAACCCACAAACTGTGAGATTATAACCTAAGCTGAAGTCAGATGCTAAACCGACTCAGCCACCCAGGATCCCTGAAGATAACAAATGTTTTAAGTGTCTGTGAGCTACCCAATATGCTAGGTATGTCACATATATAACATACACATGCTGTGCAGATCTTATATTAAGTATTATGTATATTCTAATCTTTCATTATTTGAAATATATATATATGTACACACACACATATATATATACACACACACACATTAACTGAATAGCTAAGAATATTTTATTATTTTCTGTCTGTGTTTGTCTAAGTGGAATGTCATATTAAAACCTTATAAAGATAATTAGTAGCTGACTTAGCATATTGTTTGGATGTTTTCTAAGAGACCAACTTTAGCTATGATACAGAGATACTTGATTTCCATTTGAATCGGTCATTGGTATATTTAACTATAACTTGGTCTGTTGAAAATCCTGAATTTTTAAAGCTTATTTATTTTTTTGAGAGAGAGAGAGAGAACACACGAGGGAGGGGTAGAGAGTGAGGGAGAGACAGGATCCCAAACAAGCTCCGTGCTGTCAGTGTAGAGTGTGACATGAGGCTCAGTGTCACAAACCGTGTGACCTGAGCCAAAATCAAGTGTGTGCCACTTAACTGATTGAGCCACCCAGGTGCCCCCTGGGTTTGTTTTAAATGGCTAAGTTTTAATGCTAGAAAGGAGTTAACATGCTATATACCTTCTTGTTTTTGGCATTTCTATGGTCTTAGAACCTAACCGACTTTGCTATGGATATTTCTCAGAGCTTATTTTTTCCAAAATAATAATTTTCTTTTTTAGAGTCTAGTGTTCAGTTATTTTCCATTGTTCACATATTAACTTTCCACTTTGCCAGTATGAGTTCAGTATTTAAGGTGTATGTTCAATCAAAACTTCTGCAGGCAAATTATTACTCACCCAACTTTTGAAGTTTCAAGTTGTCTTCACAAATTATGCTTAAATTGTAGTCACAGTCTGCTTAGAAACTTATGGTTCCATTGATTTTTCGTAATATTTATGGCCTTTAAAAAATGTACATCAATCCCACAGAGATCTTAAGCTCTACTTACGAGCAATATTCTTCTGCCTAAGAGCATTTTCTTCTGCCTAAACTGATATGTTTGAGCAAGCAGAGGATATCATACTATTAGTTTCTCTACATTGTTAGTTATAGCATATGATATTACTAGCAGTGGAAGCTAATATTTTAGAATTGGAATGAACCTGCCTATCTCAAAGAAATCTAAAATTTTAGTTGATTTTTATTTCATTGCTGCTGCGCCCCATGTCGTGAATATTAGTCAAAGTGCATTAAGAAACATAAAAGGCAAAAGACAAACATTTTTAAAAGTGTGTATTGTATTTTTTTCCTCACTCTATAAGACATTGGCTGCATCTATGCCAACTGTTTTAAAACAAATTTTATCCATTCCTATCTGTTTCCAAAAAGATTTCTAGTATGTTCCCTCCCTCATACCCTCTCCCCTCTCTCACGCACGCGCACACACACACACACACACACACACACACACACACATCTCTTACAAATCAAAGACCATGTCTTTTTCCCTTTTCGCCCCCTTCCTTCACACCTGTCTAAAATTATATTCTGTATGCGTGAAAATGATAATTATATATTATGGTGGTTATTAGGTAGTTCACAAATTTCCCGAAGAACAGGTAGGAAGAACAAATGAGGTCCTTCTGTGATAAGAAAAGATTAGAACGTTTGACTCTGACATCAGGAGATTAGCCTTAGTGTTCTTAATCATACTTTTGTAAACCTGTAATCTTCCCCACCCCCCACTGTTATTTTCCTGCTTCATGCCTTGATTTTCCTATTTGCAAAATGAGAATAGAAATTGTTGCTTCTCATATACTTCATAGAGAATTTGTGAGTAGGTTAGTGTTTCCTTCCCCAGATGTATTAACTCAATCTAATTTGTATATTTTCTTTCCATAGTTCTGATTCCATAATGTCCAATTGTGTGTGTGTGTGTGTGTATTCCATTCTTTTATTTACATTCCTTTTTTTTTAATTCTTTTTTTAATATTTATTTTTGCGAGAGAGAGACAGAGCATGAACAGGGGAGGGGCAGAGAGAGACGGAGACACAGAATCTGAAGCAGGCTCCAGGCTCTGAGTTGTCAGCACAGAGCCCGACAGGGTTTGAACTCATGAACCTTGAGATCATGACCTGAGCTCAAGTTGGCCACTTAACCCACTGAGCGACCCAGGTGCCCCTCTTTTATTTACATTCTTTTCCTTTCCTGGGATTTTTCAAAATCAAAGCATGTTAATCACATTCCATAATGCACTTGAGTACTCAAGATACTTATCAGATATGGACAAATGTTTGAATAGCTGCATTTGTTTTTGAGCATCTATCAAAACCTAGGCCCCAGACCATTGAAGGGTATACCAAGAGGGGTGTCCCCAATCTGAAGTGCAGGTAGTTTCAAGGTGAGTGTTCTAGCCTTTTTTTTTTTTTTTTTTTTTTTTTTTTAAATGCTCTCTCTGGTCTGCTCAGATACCTTCTTTTCTTTTAATCTAAATTATCATTTGTGAAATAATGCCATCACTAAATGTTGAATTTGGTGGTCTCTTTAAGTGCATTAACTGAAAAGTCTAATTTCTCAGCTGAAGATTAGATGTTTTGCCCTAATACCTGACATATATCTGCCTCGTCTGTCTGATACTGATTGAGAAAAGAAATATAGTTCAGTAGTCAATATCTGGTGTCATCATTAATTACAGATAAGCTCTTAATATATAAATGTCAACTTAAGAAAAAAAGATATTGAAACTTAGACACAAACTATTCATTGATAGACTTTTGCTGAAGGTCAGAGCCATAGTAATGCTTAACCACTTTTAAGGCTGTGCAAAAAACCTGGACCTGATCTGCTTTATGAACTTCAGTGAGAATAAATACTTAGTGGAAGCCCAAAGGTCTTTAGTATTAACATGACCTTAAAAATTTACCTTGTCCTGGTAGCTTTTCAAGTCAGGAATTAACAGTTGAAGTCTCTATTACTTTAACATGGCTCTTGGAGAACTTAGAAATTTTTGTCCTATAATGAGATGTTAAAGGATGTCATTGTTTAGTACTGTTTGAGTTCTAAAGAGGGTGTTCCAGAGATCATAGGTTTGAGTTGGCATAACTGGTTTTGAGGCTTTTTATTTTATTTTTTCTGTTCCGTCAGAAGGTGGCCAAAGATTCAAATGCGTCTTGAGCCTGCTCCTAGAATGTGTGGGCAGAGCTGTGGTCCTAGCTTGGAAGAGCATCCTCAAGTTTCTTTTTAGATGTGGCCTCAGGACGTGTGTTCAGGTCACACAGCCACATCATTAAATGATACAGGTGTTATTTAGAAAAAGAGAGGAGCCAGGGCAGAATCTTATTTTCTGGCATTTAAAGTTGGAACCACCTGTCTCAAAACTTAGTTCTGTATTTATATGTATTTCCTCATGGTAGACAAATAAATTAGACACAGCACCTAATTTTCCCCCTTAATTCAGAATTAAGGAAAATACGTCTTAGCAGGAATCATTCGTTAAACGTTAATGCTGCCTCTTTTTTATTGCAAGTACCATACTAATTTGAAGAGAAAGTTAATGAGGAGAAATTTGCCTTTATGGCAAAACACTATGATTTTTTTGTTTTGTTTTGTTTTTTAAGTTAATTATTGTTTTGTTAGGAGCTCTTACCAGGGCCATGCTAATGGGACATTGAGGCACACACAGCTTGACCTACACATTAACAGAAGTTACTGATTTAGAGTGATAAGTAATTTTTCCCCCTAAAGAACCATTATGGGAATATTTTGACAAATGAGAATTTTTTTTTATTTTCAATTTCATTTATTTTTCAAGAGGAAATACATTCACCTGGTTCAAAATTCCAGAGGCACAGAGCAGTATGTAGAAAGAAGTCTTTCCCTCACTCTTTTCCCCAAGCCACCACATTAGCCTCCTTGAAACCCAGTTCCTGCTACTAGCTTCTTTTGTTTCTTTCCATCAACATATTATGCATATAGATGATATATGCACGTGTATGTGTGTATATATAATATAAACATATATAAACAATATTTTCCTTTTCACACAAATGCTAAGTTACTACCACTTAATTAGTATTGTATATCTTATTTTCATTTAACAATGTAACTTGAAAATCATGCTATGTTGGTACATAAAAAACTTCCTTGTTATTGTGGTCTTATGGTGTATATTGTCTGGGTCATATGGTGGATCACCATTTTTTTTTTTTTTAACTAGATCCTTACTAATGAACATTTAGGTTGTTGCCAATCTTTTATTTTCATTAATGATGATTAATGTTGCTTACTACTTATTTTTCATTTTCAAATTCATTTCCTGCTTTTGTCAGGGCCTGGATATTGGTACTATGAATGGAGAGCTATATATTCTGACACATCTGAGGTGTTTGTATATAGACATTTGGGTACATGTACCCACTGCTAACCTAATTCTAGTCTCTTTCCTTAGGATACTCAGCTAAAGTAAAATTTATTTGTTGGGATCCTTATGTTGTACAAGTGCTGGGTCATAGCTCCTATTGGCAAACTAAAGAGTTGCAATTACTAACCTGTGACTTTGATTACTATGATATATACTATGTTTCAGTTAGAAGAGATAGTCATATTTGGTTAGGGTTAATGAAAACCGCATCATTGTTAAAATAGGGTTAAGAAAATCTAAGCTCTTAGGGTAAGATGAGTATAGATAATCAAATCAAATTTACTCTTTGCTTTCAAGGTCTCCATATATAATTTCAGCCTACATCATATAACTCTCTTCAGGCCATAGCTGTACATTTGATGATCAAAAACTTTTAAGATAGTAATCAGATATAGTAATTATAAAACAAAATCATTGAGCATGTTTGTTGACCTATGGTAGGTTATGCTAGATCTTTATTGAGTCATATGAAGCACACAAAAAAGAATATTGTCATAGCAAACAATGGGGAAGTTTTCATATTCAATCACTGGAGTATTCATTTCCCCTAAAGTTTTCACTCAATGAATTATAACTCCTGGTCTCTTAGCTTACTCTGATTTTGTGTAGAAAACACCATTACTTAGAAGTGTAGTATATAAGGGGCGCCTGGGTGGCTCAGTTGGTTAAGTGTCTGACTTCGACTCAGGTCATGATCTCATCATCGGTGAGTTTGAGCCCTGCATCGAGCTCTGTGCTCAGAGCCTTGAAGCTGCTTCAGATTCTGCGTCTCCCTCTCTCTCTGCCCCTCCCCCACTCGCTCTCTGTCTCTCAAAAATGAATAAACGTTAAAAAAAAACTTAAAGAAAAGTGTCGTATCTATGAAAGACAGTTAATAGGGAAAAAAGCCATTAGAATTGTTTTATATTGACATTGGTTCGATGGCTATTTAAGATAGAAATGGAGAATATTTCTTATTTCTGGATTGTCAAAAAATATGTTTCCATTCATGTAAATAAAGCATCCTGATTTAGATTTTTGTTGTTGTCTTTGTTCTCTGAGAGAAATATAAAGAATTCTACTTATTTATTTTTTATCTTAGGAATAGGAAGCATATCAACTAGTACAACAGATGGTTACATAGAGTGGAGAAGACAGAGGTGAGAATGAGAGAGAAATAATCTTTTTGTTTCTCAAAGCCATGAGCAGGAATAATAAAACATTGTATGCATATGGGGGTGTTTTGTTATTGTGTTCATTTTTATTCTGAGTAGAGAAAGGACTCTTCATAAAGAAATGAATAAATCTTTTTTTAAGTTTTTATTTAAATTCCAGTTAGTCAACATACAGTGTAACATTAGTAATACTAACTACAGTATAATGTTAGTAATTCAACACTTATATACAACACCAGTGCTCATGATAACAAGTGCCCTCCTTAATCCCCATCACCTGTTTAACCCATTCCCCTACCCGCCTCCCCTCTGGTAATCATCAGTTTGTTCTCTATGGTTAAGGGTCTGTTTCTTGGTTTTCCTCTCTTTTTACCCCGCACCGCCACTCCAAGTTTGCCTTGTTTCTTGAATTCCACATATGAGTGAAATCCTGTGGTGTTTATCTTAGCATAATACTCTCTAGCTCCATCCATGTCATTGTAAATGGCAAGATTTCATTCCTTTTATGGCTGAGTAATATTCCATTATATATATACACTACATCTTCTTTATCCATTCATCAACAGATGGACATTTGGCTGCTTCCATAATTTGGCTATTGTTGCTAATGCTGCTATAAACATCAGGGTGCACGTATCCCTTTGGATTTGTACTTTTGTATTCTTTGAGTAAATACCTAGTAGTGCAAGATATCATTGGATCATAGGGTAGGTCTATTTTTAGCTTTTTGAGGAATCTCCATACTGTTAAGAAATGAATAAATCTTATTAGAACTTGTTTCAAATATATATATATTTTTATTCTCAGAGCGGGAATGCTAAATCATTATTTAATTTTTTTTTTCATTATTTAAATTTTGTCTCCATTTATTTTTTATTTTTTTATTTAAAAAAAATTTTTTTTTAGTGTTTTTATTTTTGAAGGAGAGAGAGAGAGACAGAGCATGAGTGGAGGAGGAGCAAAGAGACAGGGAGACACAGAATTCGAAGGAGGCTCCAGGCTCTGAGCTGTCAGCACAGAGCCCGACGCGGGGCTCGAATTCACAAACTGCGAGATCATGACCTGAGCCGAAGCCGGACGCTCAACCGACCGAGCCACCCAGGCGCCCCTGTCTCCATTTTTTAAAATGTTTATTTATTTTGAGGGAAAGAGAGACAGAGCATGAGTGGGGGAGGGGCACAGAGAGCAAGGGAGACACAGAATCCAAAGCAGGCTCCAGGCTCTGAGCTGTCAGCACAGAGCCTGACGCTGGCTCGAACTCACAACTGCAGGATCATGACCTGAACCGAAGTCAGACGTTGAACCGACTGAGCCACCCAGGCGCCCCCCTCCTTTTTTAAAAAATTGGACAAACCTGTTAACTTTTACTCTAGAATGTGTCATATCTCATTTTATAGAGGAAATACTCAGGTTTATCACCTTGTGACTTCCTGATCTTGTGGCATTTGGAAATAGTGTTAATGTCACTGTGGTAGTACTTTGATTTTGTAACTGTAGACCTACGCACTATTAACATTTTTGACTGGATAATTCCTGGTTGTGAGGGGCTATTCTGCCATTCTAGTGTATTTAACAGCATCCCTGGCTTCTACCCCCTTAGATGCCAGTAGTAATACCTTCAGAGGCACAAAAATGCTCTCAACTGAGAATCACTACTATAGACATAGGCGGTGATTCCCCACAGCAGGTTTCAGTGTGGATCTCACACAGTATTCGACAGTCTGATGCACTCCACTAGTATTTGTGATCTGGAACAGCAGAGCAACACAAAGGTACAAATTTGGGGGCAATTTTTTTTTCTTTATTTTTGAGGGGCAGTATTTTTTTAAAAGGCCACCACTCAATTTGGGGAAGATTCTTGAAGAATCATTGAGCTCTTAATTGGTTGGTTGATTAATCAATTGATAGATTCATTCATTTAATAAAAATATATTGAGCTCTTGCTATAGGCCAGTCTCAGTGTTGGGACACGTGTGTTGCTGTGTGGTTCATGTGGCTGTATGTAGTGGGTTGGCGGGAAGTAAGCCCGTAGGTAGACCTGTGAAGAAGCTGTTGGGTGTAATATAGGTGAAAAATGATGGTTGCCTGGATTTAGGTAGTGACAGTGGCATGATGAGAAGAGATTTGCTTGATATTTAGGAGCTAAAAACATTAGGATTTGGTAACTGATTGGAGCAAGAGAGAAGTCAAGACTAATTCCCAAGTTTCTGGCTTAGTTAAAAGAGTGACGAGTGGTAGCATTCATAAAGACGAGCAGAGTGGGAAGAACAGGATTCTTTTTGAAGGGGGAGCAGATACTGATTTCCGTTTTTAACACTTTTCTTTGGAGGTAGCCTTTGAGATATCCAAGAGGATGAGCTAGACAATGAACTTGGGAATTGCAAGGATCCTATCTGTTTTGTTCCTTGTTGTATCCTGTTCTTCATGTGGTGTCTACCTTTCTAGGGATGGAAACAGGTTTAGGCTGGATGTATAGATTTGGTATTTTTCAGGGAATAGTTGGTTTGATTGAAATGAAGGAAGCACATCAAAGTGTCTAGGGAGAGTTCCTATAGAAAGAAGAAGGCCTAGCATTGCAACATTTTGGGAGGTATATTCAAGGAACTGAAGAGGAGGGGCTGCAGAAGTCTGAGGAAAATCAGGAGTGTCTGAAGACAAGGGAAGAGAGAATTTTAAAAAGAAGGGAGTGTTTACTGGTTTTGAATTCAATTAAAAAGTCAAGTAAGATGAAGACTGATAAAATGACATTGGATTTTGCAACTAAAACGTGTTCATGACTTTTTGAGAACCTTTTTCAGTAGACTGATGATTGAAAGAGTTCAGTAAATTTGGTTAAATACTAAGTGGGAGTTGAGTGGATGGAATGACAGGTGCAGGTCATGCTTTGATGTATTTTGGCTATAAAGAAGAAAAGAGACTGAAAATAGTATATGACGGAGGTATGGGCTGCAGGAGGGCACGAGGGTTTGAACATGTTTAAATGCTGACAGGAAGGAGACAATGGAGACAGAGAGGTTGGTATAGGAGAGGAGAACATGTAGATGGGAGCAACTTGAGATGGGATGAGTCCAGAACACAGGGAGAAGGACTGCTCTTAGATAGGGGTAGGGTACCCTTCAAACTGGAGGGATATTGTTAGTGATAGAGAAGGTCCATATTCTACTGGGATTAGCTTCCAGTCTTGGGAGTCTTTCAGGAATTATACTTCTGGGGCTTCCTAATGGTTCAGAGTGACAGAAACATTAAGAGACCTCTGGCAAAATCCATACCGTTTCTGAATTCCCTGGGGTCCATTGATCCCCAGAGGTTGGATCCATTTGATTATTTGTCTTTATTTTCAGTAGCAGGCATATATTAGAATTGGATTCTGAACCTATGGATTAGGTTAGGATTTGGGGTCCAATTCTTGTCTAAATAATCAGAGCAGAGGGTATTTTGAGACCCTCAGGAAACTTAGCCAGGTGTTGAAGTACAACCTGGAGATCACCTAGATCCCATATTTTAATGAGCAAATATGCCATTCTCATTATGACTCTTCATTATTACTAATCTATATGATGGATTGTTGATTGTAGAAAACTCTGTGTTATCATACTATTAAGCTTAAATTTTACCGTTCAAATGTTAAAAGGTTGATTATAGTTCAGGTTCTTCTGTGGCTTGATAGAGGATAGTCTTTGGAGCCAGAAAAAAACTAGATTCAAATCCTGATTCCATCACTCCATTACAGACTGAGCCTCTGTGGCCTTGAGCATGTCATTTATTCTTTAATATCGTCACGGGAATACCTGGTAATGTCTAATTTGCATCACAGTCACAAAGATTAGAGGTCTTGCATATATGCCAGCACAGTGTTGATATTAATAAATAGGAGCTGATATTATTTTTAATTATATAAAAATAATTTATTATTTACTATTAGAAGACCCTTAGTGAGCATACTCTGAATTAATTGTTAGAGTACCAAATCAAGGGGCACCTGGGTGGCTCAGTTGGTTGAGCATCTGACCTTTGATTTCGGCTCAGGTCATAATCTTATGGCTCATAGGCTCGAGCCCCGTGTCAGGCTCTGCACTCCCAGCATGGAGCCTGCTTGGGATTCTCTTTCTCCATTTCTCTTTGCCCTTCCCCTGCATGTGCAAACACATTCTCTCTCTCTCTCTCTCTCTCTCTCTCTCTCTCTCTCTCTCTCAAAATGAATAAGTAAACTATTTTTTTTAAAGCATACCAAATCAAAATTGAGGATTTTCTTTTTTATCATGGGTCTAAGAGAGATTTATGGTGATGTCCTTGGTATAAATTTTGGTAGTCTCAGAAATTTTGCAATAATCCTGGGCCAATTAAAAACAACTTTTATTGGCCTACATATCATCATAGTAAATAAAGAGAAAAGAGGTAAAATTCTCGATTTTTAAAGTATATGGAAACAAATTTTATTGGATCCCTGTTATTTTCCATTAGTGTATCTTAGCTAGAACATGTCATGGTTTTACAGAGTTAGCCTCTTCAATCCTTTTTTTCTTCTGTTTAATAACTTCTTTTCCCCCTTCTTCCTTTGCTTCAGATTATTGGAAACCTTCTCATTGTTGCAGCATTTGGTACTGTCAGTCACGCCAGGAAAGCTTCTTACACACTAGAAATGCTGTGGGATGTGTGTGTGAGAGAGAGAGAAAGAGAGGGGAAGAGCTGGGGAAAGAGTGGGGGCAGAAGAGGAAGAATGGTGTCTAGGATAATTGTGCTGGTGTTTTTCCAAGTATCTTCAGAGACCTGTTTGTCTCTGGTTTAGGTACTCTATGGGCCTAACTGTTCAAAATAACAACTCAGAAGAAAAAAAAGGTTTTATGAACTTTTCAGGTTAAGTCATCTTTATTTTATTCCCTGGGCCCCTTTACCTATATCCTCCTCCCCACCTGTACCATCATTTCAACACTGAAGCACCCGATTCCCTGGAGTATTAATGGAGACAGTTCAAGTATCTGCTCCATTTCCTTTGTTCTAGTTGCTTTTGGTCTTTGCTGGGAAATGCTCTGAAGACTGAACCAGCTTCTGAACACAAAGGCTGGCGGTGTTGTCCCTCCTGGTAACGCACCGTGGGATTTGTTCCCACTGCCTGTTCATGACTCATTAGTCCCTAAGTGCAGAAAAGGTTGCTTCTGGAATAAAAAGAATGGACCCATCTCAGCGTCCTTTTTCACTTTTTCCTGTGTTTTATTTGGGTGCACTCACAGCCCTTCACCTTCATTAGTGAGCTGACAGGGGGCTGGCACAGTGCGAGAGAAGCTTTTGCTGGTTCCCTGAGGTATATCAGAGATCTCAGAACTCAATACCTTACCATAAAAATACTGTGCTTCAAACAACCTCTGGATGGAACAAAGCCATACATTCCAATCTGCTTGAGCCTCTCAAGTTGCCATCCTTGCCAAGAACCAGCTTTTTTCCCTTCTCTGAATGTAGTTCTTTTGGTATCCTTTGTATCAGGTAAATGTTTCTGTGTGTATGAAAAAGCAAGCTTTGGGCAAGGGCCATTATATTTATTTATTTATTTTTCAGTTTTTATTTGTTTATTTTGAGAGAGAGTATGTGGGAAAGGTAGAGAGAGAGGGAGAGAGAAAGAATCCCAGGCAGGCTCTGCACTGTTGGACGGAGCCTGATGCGGGCATCAAACTCACCCAAAGTGGGGCTTGAACTCACAACCTCCAGATAAGACCCAAGGTGAAGTCAGATGCTTAATCGACTGAACCACCCAGACATCCCAGAACCAATGTATTTAAAGCACACTTCAGGACAGCAGTTTCTTATGAGAGATGTAGGCAGCAGATATTTGTGGGCTTTTATGCCCCAAGTGATATCATTTCAGATTTATATCTAATATTTGGGAAAGTCCATGAAAAGTAGAGATGCTGTAAAAAAAAAACAACTGAGTTGCATATTTATAATTCAAGTTGTTTTTCCTAATTTTCCCAAGTGATCAAATTATTTTCATATTTAAAGCCCAGACATCTGGAGAACTGTCTCTGACTCCAGATCCACATGTGTGTATGAATTCAGGAATTGAGTGTGACACTAACATGAACAATGTCTATCAAACCTTCCTTTAAAGTATTTGGAGTGCCTGGGTGGCTCAGTTGGTTGAGTGACCGACTCCTGATTTCAGCTCAGGTCATGATCCCAGGGTTTTGGGATTGAGCCCCCACATCAAGGCTCACGTCAGGCTCCATGCTGAGCATGGAATGTGCTTAAGATTCTCTCTCTCTCTCTCTCTCTCTCTCTCTCTCTCTCTCTCTCTCTCTCTCTCTCTCTCCCCCCTCTCTGCCCCTCTCGCCAATTCGCGTGTGCTCTCTCTCTCTCTCAAAATAAATAAACAAACCTAAAACAAATGTTTAAGTTTACCTAGAGGTTGCCTTTGGATATATTAGCATTGTTTGAGGTAACAGATTCAGTATTTGGAGTACAATGTAAGAGTTTAGTATGGACTAAAAGGCCGTGCTGTATCATGGATGCTGTTTGAAAGAGGACTTAATGAAAATGAGAGAAGGCTATGTACAGTACATTGCCATTTATGAAAAATTTAAAACATATATATGCATAAAACAGTACTTCATTTTTCAAATAAATAAGACAGATGTCAGATAATTAAGTGATTGCTTATGTAGGAATAGGAGACAATGGGGATTGGACATAAAGGGGAAAATCAATAAAAACACATAAACCAGGAGAAGGGCCTTCCACAGACTGATAGTAATAGTATACTCTGGGCTGGGAAGTGTGTTTAACCCAGTAGTCTGGACATGAGGTGCATATAATTTGGGAGAGGTGACCGGAAAATAGGTTCGGCGACAGCCAAAAAAATGGTCAAATGAAGGAAAACAAATAAAATATTTTAAGTGTTATGATTCATAAGCAAGAGGCCTGTAAGGAAGAAAAATGCCCCTAAATACTACATCTGGTTGTGCCCTTTTGGTTTTTGAAGCTTTTGTGGGAGAAATAGTAATTTCTCTTTTTTTCCCTTAGGTGAAGATGTCTATAATAAGGAAAGCAGATGTTTCTTTTCAAGTGCATGTGTACACCTGCCATAAGACAAAATGAGTAGCTACTACTGAGAACAGGCTCTGGTTATCTTTTATGTTGCTTGTTAAATTAAAATTCTCTTCCTGGCAAGTATAGGTTTGTAATTAAGTCATTTATCATATGTTCTTTAGGCTACATCTTAAACTTGATGATAAACAAAAGTGATATGTGGGTGGTTACTTAGAAATTAGATGGATGAGTTATTTTACTGGCCTCTGTCATTTGATGGTAGGTTCTTCCTGTTTATAATAGACATTGAACATTGACTCATTATATGCAACTGAAGGGAGCAAAAAAGATCTTGGTCTAGAACTGTGTTCTCAACTTACTGTCAACCTACCAACACTCTTGAGGAGATGATACACTCCCATTAGTAGAAGTGGCACTCTCTGGGCTCCAAACTCAATTACTTATAGGGTAAAGGAGTCTTCCTGTGCCAGATACAGATTTCCTTCCCCTCACTTTCATGACACTGTTTTTTGCTATATTAGTTCTGTTGGTATTCTGCCTCACGCCCGTTCACTTATCTTATGTCCACATACTCAACACTTTATAATTTCATTCATTCCTTATTACAACCTGTATATTATACATTTTTTTAATGTCTATTCATTTTTGAGAGTGAGAGAGAGTGTGCGCACATACACGAATGAGTGGGGGAGGGGCAGAGAGAGAGGGAGACACAGAATCCGAAGCAGGCTCTGAAACTGATGTGGGGCTCGAACTCTCAAACCACGAGATCATGACTTGAGCTGAAGTCGGCACTTAACCAATTGAGCCACCTCGGTGCCCCTACAACCTGCACATTATAGATAAAGGAAACAGACTCCAAAAGGTTAAGTGATTTTTCTATGGCCATACATCTATATATAGGTAACAGAACCAGGATTAGAAGCCAAACCTAACTCCAAAGCTCATCTTTTTCCCTTCCTGACTACACTGTGTTTTTCATGGGCTACATTCTACAAAAGCCATATTTGTGTAGAGTGTGATGTCTTCATTAGACTCCTTAATTTTTTAAGGGGACTTTATTCCTACCCTCTGCTCCAGCTATTGCTTAATGGATGTGGTGCTTTTAAGCACACAAAATATCCGTGTTCAGGTTCCTTTTCGAGATGAGATTTTTGAACTCTATGTTGTCCAGTTGCTCAAAAGCCTACTTCTGAGAAATGTTATTTATAGAATAGTGGTGTTAAGTCACTGGCTTCAGTGATGGATGTTATAGCAAATAGCTGGATGAAATTCACTATTCTGTCTGTGAGTTTTTAATGAGAAGGCCACTTACTGTACTATACCACATCATCTTTGGGAGGACCTGGAATGGCATTCTTTTCAGATCTCAGGATTTGGAAACACTGACTCGTTTTCTAAAAAATCTCGTGGCTGTTATGAATCTTATACTTGATTGTACTTTCTTCTTTATTTTGGTTACTAGAAAGGTTAGAGCCAAATTTGCAGACCATCTCTAATACCCGTGGAGGAATAAGCAATATATATTTGTGTGCTGATCTTAGTCCTAGCATTATTTTCCTGTCTATGTTCCTCTTTGATCTCATGTTTGTTAATTAAAAATTTTTTGCATTGAATGCATTTTCATAAACTGTGACATATCCCTTCACTGGTGATGAATATAAATGTACAAATAACATGTGTAAGGTCAACTGAAGCTTTCCTGACTTGATGGTTAATTCACCTTCCTGCTAGGAGTTCCATGTACACACATCCATCTTCTTCATTTGCTTTCCTCCTTTCTTTCATCTTCTCCTAATTTTCTGTTGTTTATTATGGATTTCTCTCTCAAAGAACAGATTAGTAGAATTTCAGTGGTCCTTTTTATTGTTGAGTATGAACATAAAGAGTTATTTTTCTGAAAAATTAGTCTTTTCATGTATATTTCTCCAGGTTCAATTTTTAGTAAAGGTATAAATTTAATTTTTATGAAAACATTGAATTTTCACTAACTTGATTGCTTTCATGAGGATAAGAGTAAGGAAATTTGTAGTCTTAGAAGGGTGCCATTATAGAAGTTTTTGAGTATTTATATAGAATAGAATGATATTTCCAGCTTGTTCTCATAAAATTAATGAATTCCCTATCTGTTGCCTCATGGCCATCTCTAATTGGATGTTCAAATGGTACTTTGGATGGCACTTCAAATTGTCTGAAACTTCACATATAATCTCCCCCCCCCCACAATAAAGTTATCTCTACCCTTTCCTTACCCCGTTTCTCACTCCATTTCTTATTTTGATGAATGGTACTGCTCTGCACCTACTCACCTGGACCACATACATGGCCATCATATTAGATGCCTCTAATATGTCACACAGTTTTTTATGTTTTACCTACTTCACAGCTTTTTAAAAAGTATTTAAAATTTTTTAAATTTTATTTTATTAAAAAATTTTTAAAAAAATGTTTATTTATTTTTGGGAGAGAGACAGAGCAAAAACAGGGCGAGAGGGGGTGTGTGCAGAGAGAGAGGGAGACACAGAATCTGAAGCAGGCTCCAGGCTCTGAGCTTTAGCACAGAGCCTGGCACAGGGCTTGAACTCACGAGCTGTGAGATCATGACCTGAGCTGAAGTCAGATGCTTAACCAACTGATCCACCCAGTCGCCCCCCCGCCCAATTTTTATTTGAGAGAGAGAGAGAGAGAGAGAGAGAGAGAGTGAGAGAGAGAGCGCACTCACATGAGCAGAGGAGAAGGGCAGAGAGAGAGAGAGAGAGAGAGAGAGAGAGAGAATCCCAAGCAAGCCCTACACTCAGCATGGAGCCTAACACAGGGCTCCCTGGGATCATGACTTCAGCCAAAATCAAGAGTTGGTCACTCAGCTGACAGAGCCACCCAGGCACCCCCCTACTTCACTGCTTTAAAGCTGGGTGTTTTCCATTCCCATTGTTATTTCCTTTTCTGAGAGCCTTGCACATAGCCTTGCCTAAGCAGATACTCAAATTCTTGAAGAACTAAATGATGAATGTAGGGGTGGATATTCTTAGTTTCATTACTTCTGTCTGGACTTCCTGCCTCTCTTCTGGCTCCTTCTAATGTTGTCAGAATGAAATTCCTAAAATGCAAATTAAATCCTGTCACTCCTCTGCTTAAAACCTTCGATGTCTCCTTCTAGCTTTCAGGATTAAGTTTAGTTTAGGCACTTCATACTAAGTCCCCTGCATCTTACTGGTTTCCCTCCTGCTGTTTCTCTCTACTGACCATGTAGTTTCATCTTGTGGCTGCATACTCCATTTCCTCCCACATGGTATTCATTTTGCAGATCCTAACTGAAGCGCCACTGCGAGAACTTGATTGACTCTGCCAGTCTGAGTTAGATGCATTTTTTCCTTGCTCTCATGTCCCTTTATGCACAGTGTCATGACATGTCCCCTATTAAACTGTTATCATGACTTCCTTATATAGGGAGACTTCTCTTAATACTGGTTCTCCTAGATAGTGTCCAAAATTTAGTGAATAGCCAATAACTATTTATTGGCTGGCTCACTGAATATGGAATGGAATAAGTCTGTAGGTTGTATTCCAGTCTGATCATTTATTCATTCAATAACTATTTATTGAGTACTTACTATATGCCAGATACTGTTTAGAAGGCTAGGGATACTACAGTGAACAAAAGCAGTACCTACCAGACAATTAAAAAGCAAGCACATAGATATTCAATATTGTGTAATAAGGAAAATGGACAAGGATAAGGAGATCCTAGAGTATATGGTCAAGCTAGGTGTGTCTAAAGAGGGAAATTTTGCGCAGAGACCTGAATGATGTGATGTGACCATGGTGGTGGTGTTGGGGGCTCAGGTGGTTCTGGGCAGAGAGAATAACATTCCTGAACACCTGTTATGTACCAGGCCCTGTTTAGAAGCCAGCAATGAACAAGACTGTTAAACATTAGCATTGTTTATTAACTGTGAAGTCTGTTCTGTTTCAATATTTTATATCATACCTTTCTTTAATTGTTTGATTTTCTGAAATTGAAACATCCCAACATGGGAGAGTCCCTTTGTTCTCCCTAACTTCCTACTCTTTTCTCTGAGACAAGAACCCATAGATTTTTATTGTTTAGAGGCTCCGAACACAGTAGGATACTGATTTAGGGGACAAATCTCCATCCTCTCCATATTTAGTCATGGTCGTCAGGGATGTATGAAAGTGTCTTAGGTTTTCATGTCTTTGAGTTGACCCAAGTTGTGGATGTATATAAAAGTCCCTTACAGTAACTGGATATAGACACTACTGTTTTCTTTTTCCAGACCCCTAATCCAGCCTGCAACCCTGGATAAACCTTCTTAGACCCTTTTGCCTCAGTACAATGAGAAATCATAACTTTGGCTGATGTTTCTTGCTCTGTCACCTGCTTACTGCATAAATTGAGTATGCTCTGCGGCAGTTTCCCATTTGTAAGCAGGACACCCTTCCAGTTAAGTTGTAAAAATCTATGTTTAAAAAAGTCCCATGCCCTTGAAGAATAGGAGCTACAAAAATGTAGAGTCCAACGAGAAAAAAAGAGAAAGAACTTTCCTAAGAAAACTGTGTCAATTTGCAAATTCGTTGTCCTCTGGGTGGCAGCTGACAGGTGGAGTGACAACCCAACCAAATAACACTAGGGCCATTGTGATAGGAGGGAACTTAATATTGTTATTGTTCCGCTTAGATGAAATTTGTGTGAGGCTATGCCAGCTCTTGTATTGAGAAAACCCGATCAGGCGGAAGAGTTTTTGGTTTCTGCCTTTAGAGCCGCCCAACAACTCAGGGAAACCGATTAAATCTGGAAGGTGGCAGTTCACTCTACAGGCTTCTCTAGGCACCTTTGAGGGGAATCAAAGATAAATAAATACCATGTTTTATGAGAGGAGTATGGGGTGAAAGGGAGTGCCTGGACAGGAGTTAAAATTTCAAATGGCGGGGGAAGTTCTCGCCGACTTTCTTCCTGATCAAACTCTTGTCTCATGACCTCGTTCATGCTTGGATTAGAGCCGGCCCTTGTAAACATGTGTGAGTTTGATAGGAAAGGAAGGAGATAGAAGTGTTTTCCAACGATCTCAACTGCAGAGGGAAAATTATCAAATTCAGGGTTTCTTATTAGAAAAAAATGGCTTTAAAAACTATCTTACAAATCGTATTGGGTGCTTATTTGCCTCCAGGACATGTGAAAACTCTGGCTTGTTATACAAAAGGTTTACAGTTGGAAGTCTATAGTTTCTTCATGACAAATTTATGGCCCCTGTTCCAAGATTGGTAAACTACTGTGGTACTTAGCGATTCTATTTACTGAGTGTAGACCCTGGCCTCTCACCCCTCCAGTGTGCCTTACTTTAGTAATAATTTTAATGTGAGCATGACCTACCTCAAAGGGGCTATGGATATTTAGTTAGCCAAAAATAATTTATTATTTTTTATAAACTTACAGAGCTTTAGAGATCATTTGGCCCACCCCTGCCACTTTGCAAGGAGTGGCAGAAATGATCAGTGGCTTGCTTAGGGGCATTCATCTAGTAAATAGATGCACAGGGACTCCACCCAAATCCTGATGGTCAGCATTCTTTCTTCCTATATTAATGCATGTTTTTTGAGCTGCTTAGGGTTCAGTATTATATGCAATGGAGAGAACTAGAGCATCTTATTTTACTGATTTATGAAGAATAATTAGTAAAGTAATTAAATGAATTCCTGTATAATTCAGAACCTCATATGAGCCCCCATGATAGTTTCAATCTCTTTTTCCCATCAAACTTTTTATGAAAGCAACTAGGAAGTAAACTACCACATTGGGTTTCAATTTGTAGTGTTTTTCTTCCTGCTGTGGAGAAGATGGTATTAAAAAAAATAAAATGAAGTAGCCCCAAGTTTGGCAGTAGGAGGTGAAAAACAAAAGCAAAGGTATTTGGTTATCAGATGCCAATTGCTGATTCTAAATTATTCCTCTTATGAATATAGTGTGGTTTCTGTGACTACTATTACAATGTTTTATGTCTGCATCCCCAACCTGTAGTAATTCTACTTTCCTCCGTGTGCAAAGTTAATTGAAAATATTACTACCAATGCTCTGGTTTCTCTTCAGATCGCATAAATCTTTCGCCTTTTAAAATATTACTACCAGTTGAGGAAGGGAAGCTTTTCTAGGTGTCCTTAGAGGTTACACTGAATAAGGAAGTGTTCTTGCCCCAACTAGGATAAAGGAGAGGAAAATATGTTATTGACTTCTTCTGACAAACCACTTCAGACAGGGAGCAAACACATTTTTTTTTTAAATCAATTAAATAAAGGCATTAGTATCAAATAACTCCTCAAAAGAAAGGTGCTTTGTGGTTGAAAAATGGAGTGAGTTACTCCTGTAAAAATATAGGGAATTTCGCAGGTTCAGTACATTTTGTACCCTATTAGAAGTGATAGTTGGCATTTGTTGGTATTGGTTGTCAGTACTAGGTGGCAGTGCTAGTTGTGGGTACTCGTTGTGGCTTGTCTGGCCCATCCTCCTTTTGTCTTTGTTTTAGGGAATAGAACTCATCCAGTCACAGTTTTCAGAAGGGCTGAGGTAACCTCCTTCAGTATGACAATAGGACTGTTTATGTTGGAGACAAATCCCAGAAACTCAAGGTAACAACGTACACAGAATGAGAGAGTATATCCGGGAGCTTTTTCTTTGGCAGTTTTACTGCTAACAAGATACAGAAGTTTTAGTATTTAGTGCCAGGTCAGGCTTAAGGGGCAGTTTCTATTTTGGTGTGATTCTGAAGGGTTTAAAAAGTCACCAAGAACATTATATAATAGAGGACGGAGATCTGTCTTCTGTAGAAACTTGCAAAGACGTGAGGGAGGGCAACATCTGCTTCTAGACTTTTTGGGTGTTGTTTTTTCATTAAAAGAAGTCAAAAAGCACAGTAAGTTCTATGGTTCACTGAGCAAGACCTTTGTTTGCCCAAAGTCTCTGAAACCCACCCATCTCCCCAAACCCGTACTAAATACTTTTGTGACCAATGAAAAAAGCAGATAAACTGAGAAACAAAGCACTTTGAAGATAGGCCTGTGGTCACATAGTGTGACCAAAACACAATTATCTAATCTATCCACTTCATTGCTATTCAGCTAGCAGTCATTCGGTTAAAGTACTTTTCATCACTCACTGCAGAGTCTTTTGCTATAAACACAGTGGCTTTGGAACAAGGTAATCTCTATACTCTGTTGATGATGAGGGAGCATAAGGCAAGCTGAAGGCAAAGTACAAGCTAGTAACCCCTCCTTCCCCCTCCTTGCCCTCCACTCCATCCCCCTTACCCCCCAACTCCCCTCCCAGGTGGGATATATGTGATATTCCTCAGGCACCCCTAGCTACCCAAGAATAAAGGAAAGGAAAGAAAACAAATGGTTAACTGATAGAGATCACAGTCATGTAGGACATGAGTCTCCATCAGTTTACAAATATCTTTGTAAATTATAAGAAAAAGGTAATCTTATCTAATCTCCAGAAACCTATAGATTCAGTTTCCTAGGGCCCAACATCACCCTCCCCTTCATAGTGATGTGGGGAACAAAGGCAAGAAGGAAATGGCAGGTAAAATGAAATTTCTTTATTACCTGCAGTCCATTGACAAATACTTGAGGCTGGCAGAGTAAAATGTTTCTCCAGGAACTCCCTACTGTCTTCATGCTTTGCTAGAGGGAAAACAACCTTAGCTTGACGATAGCATAGGCCTCCAGTATCCTGGGAGTCTGCTTTAGCATGTGAAAATCCCTTTGGAACCTTCCCCTTGACTTTTCTCCCCCAACTCCAAGTATATAATCAATCTCTCCTCATGGTCCTAGGGCAGCTCTTTCTTCCACGGGTCCTGTCCCTGTGCTTTAATAAAATCACCTTTTTGCACCAAAGACATCGTCAAGAATTCTTTCTTAGCCATCAGCTCTGAACCTCCCCCTGCGCCACTCCAAAACCTCATCATTGACATTTTGTCTCTGCTCGTATACCAATTGGGTGAATATGGGCCCACAAGCTTTTTTCTAAGTGGGTTACAAGGAATCCATCATATATCTGATTCACTTCTGATGAAACCCAGAACTTTCCCTCTTGAGCTTTTTAATGAGATAGCTTTGTTTTTTTGTTTTTTTTTTTTATATGGGATGCAGTTTAGGGACTGTTAGTTCTCTGAATACTTCAGCATTCACCCGAGAACACAAAATCCATCATTTTACTTCGCTTGCACAGGAGTTAGCTAAATTCATAAGGTTTACCCTTAATTTTTACTTGTTTACTTAAGACTACAGATGTGAGGGGCGCCTGGGTGGCTCAGTCGGTTAAGCGTCCGACTTCGGCTCAGGTCATGATCTCGCAGTTCGTGAGTTCAAGCCCCACGTCGGGCTCTGTGCTGACAGCTCAGAGCCTGGAGCCTGTTTCAGATTCTGTGTCTCCCTCTTTCTCTGACCCTCCCCCGTTCATGCTCTGTCTCTCTCTGTCTCAAAAATAAATAAAACGTTAACAAAAAGTAAAAATTAAAAAAAATGTTTATTAAAAAAAAAAAAAAAAAAAGACTACAGATGTGAATAGGGCTGTTGAGTCTGTCCAGGAGGCCGAACTGTTGTTTTGGATGAAACTAAGTGAAATCCCCCCTGGCGGCAGAGTGAGAGATTCAAACTGTGGGAGAGACTAAGTTTGTACCTTCTTCACTTTAAACTAAACTTCAGGACTTTTTTTTTTTTTTTTTTTCCATTCAAGAAGGATGTTCTAAGGTCTATTAGGGGATAGTAGTATCTTTAAAATCATGCAGTGAACAAAATACCAGAACTTCTGAGTGGTCAGTTAGGAATAGCTCTGGTAGTAACTAACTTTGGACAAGTTACTTAATTAACTGAGTTTCAATTTCCTGAACTATAAAACAGGGAGATTGGTGAATGCTCACCAAAGTTGGTTCAAGCGCTTAAGTTCTCTAATTACTGTATTATAGTCATACACTGATAATAAAATATTTAGATATGTGCATGATTTTATTTTGTATTAAAGGAGGTCTATGGTCATCGATAATAGAAATGAAATTTCTTTCCTGTATGTATGATTGGTTTTATTTGCCTATGCATGGAAAATGTCAGGTTGTTAATCAGAAACAGTTAACAGTGGTTTCTTTGGGGGAGTAGGACTATGGGTCTATGGAGAGGGAGAATTTTACATTCATCTTATACTTTTATTTGCTAATTTTTTTTACTAAGTCCATGCATTATTTAAAAATTAAGAAAAAAATTGGGGTGCCTCGGTAGCTCAGTTGGTTGAACGTCCAACCTTGGCTCGGGTCATGATGTCACGGTCTGTGAGTTCGAGCCCCACATCGGGCTCTGTGCTGACAGCTCAGAGAGCCTGGAGCCTGTTTCGGATTCCGTGTCTCCCTCTCTTTCTGACCCTCCCCTGTTCATGCTCTGTCTCGCTCTGTCTCTCTCTGTCTCAAAAATAAATAAACGTTAAAAAAATAAAAAAAAATAAATTGGCTTTATTGTTTTTTTTTTAAAGGGCAAAAGGAAGACTTTGAAATCATTACAGAATGTGTACCAGGATAACAATATTTGGAATTTAATTTCAGTTTCCAAATATTTTGTGTAGCCTTAACATATTGTTTGAAATTATAAGTAGGTTTTTGCTCTTATTATAGTAAGCAAGATCTTTTAAATCTTGTCTATCAGTGAACGCAGCTACTTTTGTTTGATGAAACAAGCAGCCTTTAAAAGCGTAGAAGCTGGGCTTCTATGGGTGGCTCAATTGGTTGGGTGTACGACTGTGGCTCAGGTCATGAGCTCGCGGTTCATTGGTTGGAGTCCTGCGTTGGGCTGGGCTCTGTGCTGACAGCTCAGAGCCTGAAGCCTGCTTCAGATTCCGTATCTCCCTCTCTCTCTGCCCCTCCCCTGCTTGCTTTCTATCTCTCAAAAATAAATAAATGTTAAAAAATAAAATAAAATAAAAGCATAGAAGCAAGGTTTAGCAATGCTAACGACAAGATTATATGGTTTTTATGTATTTGACACTGTAAAAGATCTTATTTCTTTAACCTATCTGTGTGATTGTTTGTAGAATCATCTTCCTTCGATTTGCGGCTATGGGAATGAAACAAGTGGAAAAATTTGTTTCAAACCAACTAGTGCCAAGGTTAGAGTGTAGAGTCTTAATGCCATGTCTTAAATACAGAACAATAGTTCCCTCTTCTTAGAAGATGGAACTACAAGAATGAAAAAGCAGTCTGTTGAAACATCAGAAGGCTTATTTATTTATTTATTTTCATTAGTTTTTTTAATTTTATTTTTTTGAATTTACATTCAAATTAGTTAGCATATAGTGCAACAATGATTTCAGGAGTAGATTCCTTAGTGCCCCTTACCCATTTAGCCCATTCCCCCCTCACACGCCCCCTTCAGTAACCCTCTGTTTGTTCTCCGTATTTATGAGTCTCTTCTGTTTTGTCCTCCCTCCCTGTTTTTATATTATTTTTATTTCCCTTCCCTTATGTTCATCTGTTTTGTCTCTTAAAGTCCTCATATGAGTGAAGTCATATGATATTTGTCTTTCTCTGACTAATTTTGCTTAGCATGATACCCTCCAGTTCCATCCACGTAGTTGCAAATGGCAAGATTTCATTCTTTTTGATTGCCGAGTAATACCCCCATTATATATATATATACCACATCTTCTTTATCCATTCATCCATCGATGGACATTTGGACTCTTTCCGTACTTTGGTTATTGTTGGTAGTGCTGCTATAAACATTGGGGTGCATGTGTCCCTTCGAAACAGCACACCTGTATCCCTTGGATAAATACCTAGTAGTACAATTGCTGGGTCATAGGGTAGTTCTATTTTTAGTTTTTTGAGGAAGCTCTATACTGTTTTCCAGAGTGGCTGCACCAGCTTGCATTCCCACCGACAATGCAAAAGAGATCCTCTTTCAGAAGGCATTTTTTAAAGGCTGCATATGGCACCTGGACTTGAATTTTGGTTTAAGCATTCATTAATTTTTGTTCTTTGTCCTATTTTTACAGACGTTTTTATGAAGTTTTGAGGAACTATAAGAACCCCCAAACTAGAGTTTTCTAGCTTGCATATTTGTAGGCTTCTTCATCTTTTTAACTTTTCTACTTTTCCTTCTTTCTTTTTGAAACAACGAACTTTACAGAATAACAGAGTACCTTAACAGAAAAATCAGTATCTTCATAGCACTGCTAGTGTATTTTTATTATTATAATCAGTGTAATATAGACATGGTATGTATTTTTATTTTCAGTTACTCTGACATATTTTTCCCCTAACTGGCACAGTGCTTTCTAGCCTTTCCCATATTCAAGAATAGGAAGTAAACAAAAAGTTAATTTAAAGATGATCTGCCACTTTGGCATTGTTAAAGTTTCCTTTGTTATTACCAGATTTGCATTACCTCTGGCTAAATTTATTTGTCCTTCCACTTTATTCAGGTTATGGTACTGGTATAATTTGGTTTACTTATTTCATTGGCGTGTTAGGTTATTTATGCTAATGTTGATATCAGTGATTATAATAGTTATTGCTGTCATTTATTAAGTGATGATAATAGTTATTGCTGTCATTTATTAAGTTCTTATTTTTGCTAGATGCTACGTCAGATCAGACATTTTGTTAATTAATTTAGCAAATATTTGAGTACTTTCTATACCCCAGGCATTGATCTAGGGTCTAAAGATATGATGGTGAGTGAATAAGACAAAGCCCTTAAGATGTTTGTTTGATATATTGTTTCTAATCTACATAAAATTATACAAGGTAGATATTGTCTTAATTTTATAAATGAGACAGCTGAGGCTAGAGAAGGAAAACAAATTTTCCAGTATTCTATCACCTATAAGTAACCCAAGTTTTAGTTTCAACCTATCTTAACTTGATTCCAGTCTGTATTCTGCTCCATTCTACTGCCTCATGATAGATCAATACTATTTCCTTCTTCATTAAAGATGTTTATAAACATCCAGGATTGGTCTGAACATGCTTGACTACAGATAGAATTATTTTCTACCTTGATGCTTCAAGAAAGCTAGAAGTGACACTAAAACCTAATAATTTGAGTATCAAAAAGAATATAATATTTAGGAATAGTTTAACCAAATTAAAAAAACAACAACCAGGTAGGATTTGAAAACTACAAAGCATTGTTGCAATTAAAGAAGACTGAATAAATGGAAAGATATCTCATGTTCATGGATCAGAAGACTCAATATTGTTAAGATGGAAATACTCCCCAAATTGATGCACAGTTTCAGCACAATCCCTATCAAAATCCCAGCTGACCCTAAAGTTCACTGGAACCCAAAACAGCCAAAACAATCTTAAAAAGAACAACAAAATTGGAGGACTCAGACTTTCCAATTTCAAAATTTACGACAAAGCTACAGTAATCCAGATAGTGTGGTGCTGTTGTAGGCTAGAAATACACATCACTGGATTAGAATTGAGAGTATAAGAATAAACTCTTCACCTATGGTCAATTGAATTTAGATAAGGATTCTAAGATAATTCAACGGAGGAAAGAATAATCTCTTCAATAAATGGCTCTGGCAACTGGACAGCCACATGCAAAAGAATAAAATTGAACCCCTACTTCATACCATATATCAAATGGATCGGACACCTAAATTAAGCTGTAAAGCTATACAACTTGGATTAGGCACTGGTTTCTTAGGTAGGACACCAAAAGCACAAAAAGCCAAAGTAAAAATAAATTGGACTTTGTCAAAATTAAAAACTTTTGTGCTTCAAAGTGTATCATTGAGAAAGTAAAATGACATCCTAAAGAATGGAAGAATGTAATTGCAAATCTTGTATCTGATAAAGGTCTAGTTTCCAGAAAATACAAAAAACCCTTGAAACACAACAATGAAAAGATAAACAGCCATGGGGCGCCTGGGTGGCTCAGTCGGTTAAGCGGCCGACTTCGGCTCAGGTCATGATCTCGCGGTCCGTGAGTTCAAGCCCTGCATCGGGCTCTGTGCTGACAGCTCAGAGCCTGGAGCCTGTTTCAGATTCTGTGTCTCCCTCTCTCTCTGACCCTCCCCCATTCATGCTCTGTCTCTCTCTGTCTCAAAAATAAATAAACGTTAAAAAAAAAATTAAAAAAAAATTAAAAAGAAAAGATAAACAGCCCAATTAAAAACAGATGAAAGATTTGAATAGACATTTTTCCAAGGAGGTATACTGATGAACAGTAAGCACGTGAAAAGATGCTCAACAGTCATTTGTGAAATACGCATCCGGACAAGGATGAGGTACCACGTCGCACCACTAGGATGGCTATAACAAAAAAAGACAGACAATAGCAAGTGCTGGTTAGGTGTGGGGACATCAGACCCTTCACACATTGCTAGCAGGAATGTAAAATGTTGTAACTACTTTGGAAAACAGTTTGGCATTCCTCAAAAAGTTAAATGTAGAGTTACTATATGACCCAGCAATTCTGCACCTAGGTATATGCCCAAGTAATTGGAAACCTGTTCACATAAAAACTTGCACATGAATAGTCATAGCAGCCTTATTCATGATAACCAAAAAATGGAAACAGCCCAAATGTCTTATCAACTAATGTTATCTATCAACTGATGAATACATAAATAAATGAGGTATATTAATACAACAGAATAGTTGTATTAAGAATGTTGAAAAAGAATAAGGTAGTGATACATGTGGTAACATAGATGAACATTATGTTAAGTGAAAGAGGCACAGATAGCTGCATATTGTATTATTCCACTTGTGTGAAATGTGCAGAATAGGAAACTCTATGGAGACACAAAATAGATTAGTGTTGTCCGGGTCTGGAGAGAAAGAATGGGGAGTGACTTCTAATGAGTACACAGTTTCTGGGGTAATAAAAATCTTCTGCACTTAGGTACTGATAATGGTTTATATAACTCTATGAGTGTACTAGAAAATACTGAATTTTTTACTTTAACAGGGCACATTTTATGGTATGTGAGTTACATCTATTTAAAAATCTATTACTTTGGCTTTGGAGGGTCTAGATTCAACTTGGTTTATCTGTTTGTGTTTGAGTTATTTCAATATGAGTACAATGTCATGTAGCCTTTTATTACCCATGAGGACCTTTAATCTTTATTTTTATATATCTCTCTATTGCGTTACTTTCCACCAGCTAGTCTTATTACATACATACAGGCAAAAATTGATAGAGAACAATATGATGTCATTTTTGTTTACACGTCTTTCTTGGGTCTTTAAAAAAAAAAACCTTAATGTTATATTAATTTTCAAACCAAAAGTGGCATATTGTTGCAATTACATCATTTGGAAATGTGTTTATTTTCAAGAGTACGGATTTGATTTAGAAACTGCTTTTCCTGCATTCTTTGTTATTCATGGCACTTGATGGCCACACACTTGAAATGCTCCCTGGCCAGAGCATAAGAATCTTGGGTGGGGGGGCGGGCAGCGTAGAAATGATTCATGGTTTGATAACATGCAGGCAGGTTGAATATGATTTTTAAAATGTGGTTGTGAGCCCAGCTTATGGTATGAATTCATACATATCCTCTTTTTTGTAAACATGGAATTGAAGTAGGTTTTATTTCTTGAATGTTCTGGCACGGTGCTAGAGAGTTGAGTGTCCTACCCACAGCATTATATAAGAGGGAGCAAAGTTTCCTGAGAGAAATAATGAGCTTGGGAGAATGAGTAGATAGTCTTTGCTGGGGGACAGTTCTTTTCCACTGATAGTCCTACTGCATTTCCCCAGGGAGTGCCTGGGGATCCTCTGCTGTAGTTGCTAGACAATATTCCCTCTTATTCAGGGTGATTGGATAAAGAAACCAGTTATTTGGGGCCTGGAGTGTAGACAGCAAGGAGCCATGGTTCTGAGTGTGGTGTCTGGCCCAGGCGTACTTGCTAGTGATGGTACTCTGGGCTGGACAGAAAAGAGTGGGTGGTGGTGCTCAATAACACAAGACATTGGCGTCCCCAATTTCATTGCTGGCCTTCCCTTTTAAAATCGGTTATGTTTTAGCCTCTTGTCAAATTGAATGTTAAGTCTCCCTGTAGCCGTTGCCTGCCACGTATTGGCATACATGGAGAGAATACTGTAACATGGCTTCAGTTCTAGCCACATTTGAATTGTTCATTTTAATCACCTCTTTTATGCATTGGTCCTACTCACTGGCAACCTTCCTTCTTTGCCTCTTAGTCTTTCTGCCCAATTCAAGTGATAGAAGCTCTAAAATTAGTTCCTTTTAATCCCTGTCTAACCTTACAGTTGTTGCTTTCAGCATCTCCCTGGGGAGATGGCATATCTATATCTATATCTATATCTATATCTATATCTATATCTATATCTATCTATATCTATGTCTATATATATTTTACTTAAGATAGAATGGATTATTCAGCTTTTAAAGGTAGCAGGAGTGGGTACATTAAATAATACCCATTTGTTCACTTGAATTTCTAAAAAAAATAGTTTTATGCTAGAAAAACATTTGAATTATCACAGCATCTTGAAATTAAATGGAATCTTGAGATATCATCCACCTTCTTCTTCTAACATAATACTTTAGCTAAAAACATCCTAAGAAAATAACAATCTTAAGTAATTTTAAAAACTTCTTAAAGAGACAATTCACACCAAAGCTTACCAGTTTTCACTGTCATTGAAATTATGCTTTACATTTTAAGTTTTTTAATGTTTATTTATTTTTGAGAGAGAGAGAGAGAGAGAGAGAGAGAGAGAGGGAGAGACAGAGCATGAGCAGAGGAGGGGCAGAGAGAGGGAGACCCAGAATCGGAAGCAGGCTCCAGGCTCTGAGCTGTCAGCACAGAGCCCGACGTGGGGCTCGAACTCACAGACTGTGAGATCATGACCTGAGCTGAAGTCGGGCGCTCAATTCACTGAGCCACCCAGGCGCCCCAATTATGCTTTACATTTTAAAAAATTATTTCCTTAAGCACGGTTAATTCAGTTTTCCCATTTATTTCTCCCTTTTCTTTAGGTAGATGTTATATATATTCACTCTCAATCAGAGGCAAGTCATTCTTCTCTCCACTAAATATTTCTCTCTCAAATACAGAAAAGTGTCTTGGACAAGTGACTTCATAGTCACCCTTGAATTATATCTCCCTTGAATTCAGGTTGTGCTTAAACTGAACAGAGGAGTCTGGTTTTATTACCTGGGGAGATGCTGATACTGAGGTACTATTAATAGATTACCAAATTCTGCCGAAGTCTATAACTACATGTCTGCCATTTCCAAGGGCCGTTACATTCAGGAACTACTGAGAAACTGGAAAAGTTAAGCTTAGCATGTCTTCTGTGAAAGGTACTTTGGAGTACCCTGTGGCATTAAAGATCATGGTGGGTTAGGAACTCAAGAATGTTACAAGGAGCATGCATGAATGGGGTGAAAAGTGGAGGATGAGGAGATTCTTTTTTTTTTTTTTAATTTTTAAAAATGTTTGTTTATTTATTTATTTATTTTGAGAGAGAGAGAGTGAGAGAAAGAGCGAGAAAGAGAACGAGTGAGCAGGGGAGGGGCAGAGAGAGAGGGAGAGAGAATCCCAAGCAGGCTCCATGCTATCAGCACAGAGCCTGCTGCAGGGCTTGAACTCACAAACCATGAGATCATGACCTAAACTGAAATCAAGAGTCAGATGCTTAACCAACTGAGTCACCCAGGTGCACCAAGGCTGAGGAGATTTTTAACTGGGTGGGAAGAAATTGGAAGGTTTCCACAATCCCTTCTTCTTACCATAATTACTTAGGTAAAAGGACAAAACTGAATTTCCTTCCTTTTCTCACACCTGTCTTAAATCGTTCCTACACTGGCTAGAAGGGAAGTAAGGAGGGAGCAAAGTGGCATTACTTGTTTGAGTTCTATTTTTAGGTCTTTGAATGCCAAAGTCTCGTTGATGGACAGTTTAGGTTTTCATGGACAAAAGTTGGAATGATTGTTCCCATTTATTGAACACAAGAATTGTACTAAGTAAGCACTTTATATTGTTATATTTAATCTATACAATACTGTAATAGCATTTCTTTGTAAATAATACACATGAAACTTAGACTGCTGCCCAAAAGGTAGTAGGAGCTCAATAAATGTTGTGGTTACCCTCATTTTGGAGACAAGAGAACTGGATCTTAGAGTAGCATTTGTAGAATTTGAATCTGTGGGCATGAAACTGAAGTCTGTGCTCTAACCTATTGTGCGCTATTGCGTTTCTCTCCTTCAGGAACTTGGCTTTTTAAACAAAAATCCTCCCTGATATTTTCCTGTAAACGTATTCTAGGATCATAGTTGTTTTTGTTTAAGTCTATGTTTTGACTTATTCTAGTTTGTGAATCGTATATCCCTTTTCCCCTCCTGCACTTATCCCTGGGGAAGTTCATTCTTCAAATTATCAAGGTCTGGACCAAATTTATTTAGTGAGAATGTAGAATTTTTCTTACAAGATTTTAAAAGGACAAGTAAGATAATTACATGAAAGGATCTGTTTAGGCTCTTTTGCATGGTAGGGGGTAGACCAAATAACCTTTGGATCACTTCCACTTGTATAATTCACCATTTCGGCAGGACAGCAACATTTCAGGCCAAAGTTCAACTTTTTTTTTTATTATTAAATTCTTTTATCGTCGCCAGGAAACTAGAGAAAATGAATTCTTCACAGTGTGCTTGTGCGTGCAACTTGAAACGGTTTGCACACTAAATGAAATTAAATGAAAGACAGCTGTTTGGGAAAGAGCTGTCAGAAACTGATTGGGTTCTATTAGAGGAGAATAGGGGCTAGGAATAAGTTTTCAGAAACAGGATATCAGTGGTTTAAAAAGCAAGCAAATTTACATACACAAAGGCTCTCATGTGGTTGTGCTGTTGCATGTCTTTTTAGTTCATCCATCTTAAATTGTTATTTGCTCTCGGTGTGTAGGTGTCTGCTTTCAGGGCTTCTTTTCCCATATCAAATGTACGGCAGTTCATTCTTTTCTGAGAAATAAATACAGCACAATCCCACTACAATGCCATTCTAAGTACTTTGGTTTTGGTTAAACTGCAAATCCAGTCATGTTCACCAAACCACTTCCTTTGCCCCACTATCTCCCCGTTCCTGCCAGAATGTGAAAGAGGAAGGACCACCTTGGGCAGGTTCCCAGAGGTGCCACTGGGGTCTTCTGAAATGGCTGCTAGCAAGAAGGGAGCAATTACATCCCACAACAGACTGCAGGCAGATGGTCCCCTGTGGTGATCGGTATTACGACGTTATTAAGTCTTGGATTTGTGACTGTATTTGTGACTGTACCTTCCAGGCACTCAAGTTATGTTACCTGTGTGATCCTCTTCCTTGCTTCCAAGACCCCATTGCTCATTGTTTGGGCATGTGTTTTTGTATGTTACCCCCAAGCCCTGCTACTGGTGAACTGCTAGCTTCACTCTGTTATCTTCAACCTTTCTGCCAGCACATAGTAGGATCTCAGTGGCAGATACAGTATTGCATGTGGAATTGCCTTTCAAGGAATTTTTTTTCTAAGCCTTTTGGGGTTTTACTCTGGAAGTGTAACCTATCCACAGCATAACCTCATACAGGAAATTCAGTTAGCATTCAAAGTTAGGAATCCTAGTATAATGTTGTACTCATAAAGTCTTAGTCTCTGGAGACTCCCCTTCCATTGAATTTTTACATTTTCAGCCCCACTTACTAGTGGTCTTCCATAACTCACCGAGGCCCAATCTCAACTGCTTTCCTTTGAGATCTCACTTGCTATCTTCTCAGTACCTTCTTTCTTTTTCTCTGATGCAGAATATAGATCCACGTCCTCTCCTTTGGCTAAGATTAAGAAATCACATGATTCATAGTGTGCTCATCTGTAGCCCACCCTCCTTGTCTACCTACCTTGTCGCAGGGTAGATCCTATCACTATTCCTGAGTTCTGTACCCAACTCTCCAAGAGACTAGTATACGGCATCATCTCCAGTGTCTCCAGCCAAGCACATGGACATATTTTCAAACTGAATCACAGGAACGTCCTAGGGATCCTATAGTTCCCCATCTATAAAATCACATTTGGGAATAATAATAAAAGGTTAAAGTGCCAATCCTCCCTAATTTAGACCCAGCATTTTCTCTGATCAGGAAAAAAGTGCTGGCAAAGTAAGTGTGTCTTGATTATTTTCCCTACTTTTCTGATATAATTTATATATAATCTATATAAATGAGTTTCTGGCCTTCCAGTAATCATGTTACAATTCCTACACTCAGTACAACTTCAACAAAGTAAGTGGGGCATGCCCCAGGTCAGAGGCACCCAGCAAGGTTCCCCTCTTTCGAAAGACATTTACTGAAGTACATGTCATTGTTAAAAGTAGGCCTGAATTTACCAGGGATTTTTGTTGGTGAGAATATTTGCTTCCAAGTCCTAGAAGTACTTCTGGTTAACTCTGAATGTTTCCTTCCTTTTCCTCCTGGTTATGCTCCAGGGTAGATACCAACAGTATTCCTCTTTATAATCAGGAAGTTGTTGTGCACTCATTCTGTGAGAGTCATGGCCAGAAGGGACAGAGTCTATGGAAATCAGGAATATTCTACCTCTTATTTTCTCTGCATCACATAAAGAATTAAATTGTCAGACTTGTCGAATTGTCACCTAGTTAGAGGAAATTTAACTATTGTATGACTTACCTTACATATTCTGCCCCAGCTTCCTTTCTCATTTGTTCAGAACACATTTATTGAGTACCTGTTGCGTGTTAGGCACTGTGCTAGGGCTGATGTTAGAAAAATTGGTCGTCTCTTCTCTCTGCTCTTGAGAACTTATGGTCCGGTGAGCTGTGCTGAAGAAAAGTGTTTTTCTGAGTGTTGATATGATTACTCACTGTTAATGTCATTTATGCCAATAATGGCCTTAATAATCTATTTCTCTCCTTCTTCATTTGGCCAAATAAAACGTAATGTTTGTCTCCTGCACAAACTATGATCAGCTCTTTTGTCCACCTGATCCCAGATGAGATAAAGAAATGTACATAGTGGTACATGATGGACAGCCACAAATAAAATTCTTTCTTTAGATAGTCTTTCTGAATTCCTGGCAAATTTTAATTTTTAACATTGTGAATCTTAGCTATAGTAATTCAGATTTAATTTTCAGGTGGTCAAGCTGGGGTGATTGTTTTTAGTGTAGCCACAGGAAATCAAAGCTGACAGCTGGGCTGCAGCTGTGTCCCGGCTGGATCTGTTGAGCTGTGTGCAGAGGGAAAAGTGGTGGCAGCTCCCTGGGCTTCCCCGCTCCAGGAGATGGTCTTTTTTGGTCGTCCACAGCAATACCTGCCAGATGCTTTTGAAGCCAGTTCAATTAACACTCAGGAAGTGAGACTTCAGTAGGAAGGTATTAAGAATATAGTTCATGTTTAGTGGGTATGTCATCACCGCTTTCCCCTTTACAAACTCAGTAAGCCCACTGCACAGAAAGCATATTTACCTTATATAATTAGGCAGTATTTTACCTAAATTACAAAGACATGCTTTTAAATTTCGTTGTTTTAAGGTTCTCTAAATTCTCATAAGATTTTTGATCTATGATATCTAAGTTTTGCTTGAAAATATTTTATAGATTCTATTGGGTAGAATAGCATACTTATGTTTAAAATATAGTCAGCTGGTTTAATTTCACTAGAATTTGCATTAGCTACTTTTAATGTTGTTGGAGGAAATCTATTATCTGTAAGTTAAATTAATCAACATTGTCCCTATTGTAAATGATACCATAATGAAAGCTGGAATCAAATGTATGCAGTGCATAACAATGGGTGAGTACTATCCATTACATGTTAGGAACTGTACAAATCATTAAGAAACATTTAAGAATTGTACAAATCAATTAAAACCCATAAGAAAAATAGGTGCGTGTTTTTGAACAAGTAGTTCATAGATGAAGAACTACAGTTTGCCAGTGATAACCTTGATACTACTTAAAGAAATGCAAATTTTAGTACATTCTACAGGAAGGCTCTTCCTAATGCATTAAGCTGTTAATAGAAAGGTGTGATTGATACTGAGACGAGTATAAATAAGAAAAGGTTCCTTCAGCTGGGTATTGTTGGGGTTTCTCTTGGAAGTGAGTGCACACTTGTACATATGAACAACTGCTTGCATCTAACACATTCATGTGGATCTCTGCAGCATGGATTTTAAAATTAGATCTGGTTCCTGTGAGAAAGCTTTATCACTTTCAAAAAACAAATGTTTTTCTCTCATTGATTACACTAGGACTGATATCTGGCTGTCGTTGTGATGTGACTGGATGGAGCCCTTAGCACAGCCACTACATTGATAGACTTCTAAATATGAGTATTCAGAGGTTTCTTCATATTTGACCTGTTAGTGAAGACCTCCTGATAATTAGTTCATATAGAGGTTTTTCTGCTGTGTAAATTAACTGATGCACTTGAAGATGTGATTCCATAGCAAAAGATTTCCCAAGGATACTATTTCCGTGAGGTTTCTCTGCAATATTAATTCTTCTGATGAGTAATCAACTCTGACTTCTGAAGGCCTGCCAACATTGAGTACAGACATAATTTCTCTCCAGTATGAATTTTCTGATGTGAAAGGAGTCTTAAACTTTCCATGAGTTTTTCCACATTCAGCACATATACAGTTTTTATTTTGTGTGAGCTCACTGATGCCCTAGGAGTTGTGGCACTTATGGTTGTTTCCTATTTTATCCTACATACTTGTGATCATTATTAGTGACAGCTGTCCAATCTCAAGTCCTAGTAAACCCTTTAGCCTCACTGAACATGAGTTGCACTAAATCATATATATATATTATATATATATATATATATATATATATATATATATATAATATATATATATATAATTTTGTCTTCTATCTGAATCTGTTAAGGTGGAATTGAACTATTTTCTGTTAATAATAGGAATTGTTCCAAGTTACAATATTAGAAAACCATTTGTTTCACATTGACCCATGTATACAGATTGCATACTGACTTGCTATAATATTCATCCTTCATATATGCAATCTGAGTGTAATTACAATCACAAAACAGTTACTTTTCTTATTTGCCATCTTAGTGTGAGAGTCACTCTTTCAATTGAAGCTTTTGTGGGCTATACACAGCATTTTGCCATTAAATTTATGTAGTAATATATGATGCTTTCTGTCTTATGGTTTATAATGTATCAACATATAAAAATTATTACATCAAAGGTATTTGTTTTCTTAATCTTGTTACTCTCAGTGTGATGAGGTTTTTAAACAAATCTTTTTTGGAGCATAGTTGACACACAGTATCAGGTATACAACATAGGGATTCACCACAACTATAGCTACCATCTTTCATTTTGTGATGAGTTTTTTATTATCAAAATATAGGCTATGTATTTATCAAACTGTGTTTCTTTGTCATGGATTTAAAGTACAAGTAAAAATATTGGTGTTCCTTGAAGTCTTCCATAATTCTTATTTTCATTGGACATCAACTGATTTGTCAGAGTTAATTCTTATTTACATGTAATTTTTTTATAAGTACTATGTATTGAGTGCTTACTGTATATAACAGATACCGGGCAGGATATTTCATGTACTGTCTCTTAGTAATTTTAGTATGACACTGTGTTTTCAAGTTGATGATAGTATCAGATGGGTTAAGACAGAGCATGAGTAGCAGTAAAGTGATTCATTGAGGAAATGTGTAAAACTAGAGCAACAGGCTAAATTACTCAAATCTTGTTCAGATGTAAAATTTTCTTTTAGCCTTCATAGGATTCTGCCCTTTGAATAGTGAGAAAATACGGTCTTCTGTTTAAGCAGAGAATTTGAGATTCATTAGATTATGTTGTGAACTTTTAATTTTTACTATCTAACTCTGTAAGTCATTACATTTCTGTTATAGTCCCCAACTGGAAATGTTGAATGAATGTGCTTAACTATTACTAAGGTGCATTTTGTACATTCACAGGCTGAGAGCATCTGTGAATACCGCTTGGTTTTCGGTTAGTAGTGTTTGTTCATGGTTCTGCGTCCTATTGAATTGGGACTTTGCTTATATAAAGAAATGTCTATAAAGCCACAGGCAAGTAAAGTTGGAATTTCTTCCTTGGGGAAATCTGAAGTGTAGAGTTATAAGCAAATATTAAGGTTCAAAGTGGGCAATATAATGAGCACAGTCAAGGAATTAGTAAGTACGTAGCACTTCATGTTTGCAAAATGTTTTATAGCCATATTCATTGATTTACATAAGTTCCCTGGAAGGTAACAATGTTATTACATCTGTTTTATAAGCAAGACGGGCAAAATGTAGGCAAATTAAGTGGCAAAAGAAGAGTGACAAAAATTAAGACGTTGATTCTAAGCTGTGGGCCTATAGCCTCTACCACATTGGTTCATCAGGGAAATAAATAAAATGCTTCTGCTTTGTTATAGACTTGATATAGTGCCTGTTTGCATAATTGTTTATGTAATTTTATATATGATTTTCTTTTATTTTTTGGTTATGTGGCTTAAAGACCTTCCAACACAAATTCTAATGAATGAATATCCAAGCTTATTAACGCATGGATAGGTCCGGAGTTTTAAATTCTTCATAAAATACTGCATAAGTCACGACCAACAGATTGGTGAATATTTCCAGTGGATGCTCAGCATTGATGGAGAGAGAATACACAATGAGACCAATAGAGGTGTGACTGGGAGAGCTGACCTTGTTGGCTACACACTGCCTGTGGCTGCTCTCTCTGTCACTCTGTTTCTCTTTGTACTTTCCTCACCGCCCCCCCCCCCACCCAGCAAAGAATAGCAAATTTCTGCTAAAGAGTAATAAATTTGCTCACAACCTCAAAAAGGTAAAACAAGATCTTCCATAACAGAAGAGGTTTAAAAAATGATGTGGCTACTACATTAGAAAGCAGAAGGAGACATGATAAATTATTGCATTCAATTAACTTTTACTTACTGAGTGCACAGAAACTGCTAAAACACCCTGAGGTGTGACCAGAAGGTAATGAAGAGTGATTTTTTGAAAATAAATATACCAAACTGCTGTTCTTCAATGTAGCCATTCTTTATACTAATCCAACAATGCTGTCATTGCAAAAAATATTTTTAGGATTTGTCCTTTTGAATTGCCTTTAGAGGCCATTTATGAACTGTAAGGGAAAACAGTCTCATATTTACTTAAAGTCATACCATGTTTTTTTAATCAGCTCCTCTTCTTGCAAAGAAACTTATTACCCAGAAAGATTACTGACCTTTTCACCAGCCTTTGTTCTGCACTAAATTTTTCTTTTGTTGTCAATCCGTTCTATACTTTAAAAAAAAAAAAGAAAAGAAAGATTTGCCATCAACAAAGGTATTTATTTTTTAACTTCTTATTTTGAAATAATTTACACTTAAAAAAAGAGTGGTAAAAATAGTACAGAGAGTTACTGTATATCCTTCACCCAGCTTCTCTTAATGCAAACATCTAACTTAAGTTAGTACAGTTAGGTACGCAATACAGTTATCAAGATCAATATCAACATCAATATTTGTTAATCTACGGACATTACTTAAATTTTTCTCGTTTTCCCTACTAATATTCTTTGTGCTTTAGGATGCAATCCAGGATCCCACACTACTTCATTTCGTTGTCCTGTGTCCTTGGTCTCTCCCAATTTGTGCCAGTTCCCAATGAGGACATTTAAAAAAAAAAAAAGGACCACATCCCACCTCCCTCCCCACCCTTGCCAAAAAAAAAAAAAAAAAAAAAGGAAAGAGCCATAGACTCTGAATGTGATTCCCAAAATATCCATGTTGTCATTGTCTTGCCCATTCTTTTTTTTCACCCTAGCTTTATTTTATAGTCTATAATACAGTAGAAGAGTTGACAGAACACCACTTTGTTCAAATTACTTGTCTATGTATTTGGGGTTTGTTTTTTTTCCTGTATTTGAGGGTTTTTTTAATTGGAGTATAATTAACATACAGCTTTATATTAGTTTCAGGTGTACAACATATTGATGCAACAAGTCTATACACTACTCAGTTCTCACTGAGCTGTGTAGTCACCACCTTTCCCCATACAACATTATTAAAATATTGTTGTCCCTATGCTGTACTTCTTATCTCCATGACTTTATTTGAATACTGGACATTTGTACCCCTTAATTTCCTTTATCTATTTTTCCCATCCTCCCCCCCCACTTCCCCTCTGATATCCACCAGTTCTCTGTATTTATGAGTCTGTTTGTTTTGTTTCTTTGTTCATTTCCTTTGTTTTCGTTTGGTTTTTAAAAGGTTCTACATATAAGTGAAATCATAAGGTATTTGTCTGACTTATTTCCCTTAGCATTTTACCCTTTAAATTCATCCATGTTGTTGCAAATGGCAAGATCCCACTCCTTTTATGGCTGAGTAATATTCCATAGTGTGTGTGTGTGTGTGTGTGTGTGTGTGTGTGCGCACGCACATGCATACCACATCTTTTTTATCCATTCATTTGTGGATGGACACTGGGTTGCTTCCACTGGGTTGGCTATTGTAAATAATGCTGCAGTAAACATAGGGATGCATATATCTTTTAGAATTAGTGCTTTTGTATTCTTTAGGTAAATACCCAGTAGTGGAATTACTGGATCATATAGTATTTCTATTTTTAATTTTTTGAGGAACTTCCTCCCTGTTTTCCACAGTGCATGCACCAATTTACATTCCCACCAGTAGTGCAAGAGGGCACTTCTTTTCTCTGTGTCCTCACCAACATTTGTTATGTCTTATCTTTTTTATTCTGTCTTGTTTATTCTTTCATTTATTTGACTTGTCGTGACCCTACCATGTGCCTAGTTTGTGCTGATTGCTGCAATAAAAAGAAGAGTAAGATATGCTTAGGCACAAAGGAGCTCAAAGTGCATGAAAGCAACAAAACTATCCATAAGCATGGTGCAGGTGTATATGGAGCTCAGGGAGTTTTTTTCCCCGGTGCTGACAGTCTCTTGTATCTCTATCTACCTTCCATTTGTTCTGCCATCACTTTAGTTCAAAGTCTCATTACCCAGAATGACTGCCTTATCTACATTGCAGTCATTTCCTAACTGTTCTCACTACTTCTCTCTTCCCCCTTCCAACTCACGTAAATTACATCTGTACATGTATTATCTCACTGTTCAATAACTCTTAGTAGCTCTCCCCAGTTAAATTTTTAATAATTTCCCAGGTTTTTAACTTGGCAGGTCCAATGTTTCTGTTAATCAGTAGGACTACTCTAATAGCTTTCTACTTGGTTGCTGCATATCTGCTCTTGTACTCTCTATTGTAGGTAGTGTGATCTTTTGTAAAACGCAAATCTGATTACATCCTTCTTCTGCTTCACCCTTTCAGTGGCTTCCCATTGTCCTTATGAAACCATCCAAAATCTTCAGCAAGGCCTCTGAGGCCTTGTATGATTTGGCCATAATATCATTGCCTGTAGGGTTTTTGGAAGTATTAGATGAGTTAAAACTCATTAAAGTGCTTAGAAAACTGCCTGGAATGTAGTAAGAAGTTAATAAAAATACATACTCTTATTGAATTAAGAATTTTAGTCAAGAATTTGGTGAATTTTATAAAATGCCTTTTATCATGTCTATTATACGTGATATATGTAATATAGATTACCTCTTTTATATATATATAATTTGCCTCTTTTGATCTTCTAATATGATTACTTAATATTGAATTATCAGATTTCTTAATATTGAATTATCCTTATATTCCTGTATGAACCCCATTTGGTCATGGTGATTATTCTTTCAAGGTGCTACAAGGTGGATTCTTTTTCCTAATTTTATTAAAAAAAATTAAAAAAAAATTTTTTTTTTTAACGTTTATTTATTTTTGAGACAGAGACAGAGCATGAACGGGGGAGGGGCAGAGAGAGAGTGGGAGACACAGAATCGGAAGCAGGCTCCAGGCCCAGAGCCCGACGCGGGGCTTGAACTCACGGACCGCGAGATCGTGACCTGAGCTGAAGTCGGACGCTTAACCGACTGAGCCACCCAGGCACCCCTAAAATTTTGTATCTATAATGAGTGAGATATATCTGTAATATTCATATTTTTGTGCTAGCTTTTCATTATTTAGTCCTTCTATTAGATATCTTATTTCCCTTTTTTAGCACTGTTTGCTACTGTAATTATTTGTGCAATTTGTTTGATGTCTTTTCCCTGTTAGAACATAAATACTATGAAGGCAAGAACCAAGTCTGCTTTGTTCACCATTGTATTTCCTAGCTCCCAGCACAATTCTAAGAGCACAGTAGGTGCTCACCAAATGTATATAAGTGGATGGATTAGTATTATTAAAGGCAATGAACACATTTTTTTCAGTGCTACAATTGACTTGAGCTCCTTCTAGTACAATAAGGGACTGTGTCAAAACTGTAAGTGCTTTAAAGTTAACCAATTCCAAACAGGGAAATTTTTAAAAATTGTGCCTCTTTTTTCCCCTTTCCTCATAAATACTTGAGATTTAAGAAAGAAGTGGAATAATTTTATAATAGAAGTTATTGTATTGTTCCTTACAGCACTTCCAATCAGGTTATTTTTCTTATTAAAATTTTTTTTAATGTTTATTTATTTTTGAGGGAGAGAGGCAGATCACGAGCAGGGGAGGAACACACAGAGAGAGGGAGACACAGAATCCAAAGCAGGCTCCAGGCTCTGAGCTTTCAGCACAGCCCGATGTGGGGCTCGAACCCACGAACCAACGAGATCATGACCTGAGCCGAAGTCGGACGCCCAACTGACTGAGCCACCCAGGTGGCCCTCTTATTAAAAATTTTTTTTTAATGTTTATTCATTTTGAGAGAGAGACAGAGAGACAGAGAGAGTGAGTGAGTGAGTGGGAAAGGGGCAGAGAGAGAGAGAGGGAGACACAGAATTTGAAGCAGATTCCAGGCTCTGAACTATCAGCACAGAGCCTGAAGCAGGGCTCGAACCCACAGACCGCAAGATCATGACCTGAGCTGAAGTCCTGTGCTTAACTGACTGAGATACCCAGGTGCCCCATTTTTCTTATTTAAATAGGAAACACTGAATTTACAAAGATAAATGTGTCAGAAGGCTGAAAAATAAAGCCCTTTGTCACTTGTTCTCAAGACTCTGACCATTTAGAACTTCGTAACTTTTTGTTTTTCCTAACACTTAACTTTTTAAAGGAAATTTTGACTGAGGTAATCCACCACTAGCAAAGTTTTTATGAAAAAGGGGGATTGGCCCAGATCAATGTTGAGTTTTGTCGGAGGGCACTAACTAACCTATAAGTTGTGTATTCTTAGGTCAATTCAGTACCTTTCATCCAGGTGACAGGCACATGGTGGTAGGATCATATGATATAAACCATGGCTGCTACCCCTTAACAGGGTAAAATAACATCTCTTAGAGGAATATGGGTAGGCATGTGCCATAATACTTGTCTGCTACAACTTCTTACTACTTTGAATTATTAGAAAAGTTTCATAAATGCTCTGGCTTTCAGTTTCTTCACTTTTAAAATAAAGCTAATAAAGAATACTTGCAAAGTTACGGTAATGACTAGAGATAATATATGTGTAATGCCTGGTGCACAGGAGTACTCAATAAATAAGTTATAGCTAGTGTTGTTAATCTATGAGATAATAATGTGTTCTAATCTGGAACACAAAAGAAAAAACTCTCTAACTTCCAAGGGTTAAAGACATAATGACAAAACTCAGAGGCCTTAACTTTCTTATAACCTATTCTTTCCATTTTAAAGAAATGGTTATAGAGAATTCTACTTCTAGCAATCTGATAGAAGATGAGTACATTATACCTAAAAATTCTGGTTAAAATGTAAAATCTGTCTTTTTGAAGCATGGTTCATCTGGAGATAAAGTAAGAAAAGTAAGTGTTGGCCAGAAATCACTGAAAAAACAACATTTCTCAGAAGAAAAATATTTGGAAGGATTTTCCCCTGAGAGCAGCTGCCGGTCCTTGGTGAACTGGAGTCAGGGTTCTGATGGACCCATGGCACATTCCGAGTTAAGGGAATAGAAGATAAAGCTGGAGTGTGAGCAGGATAAAAGAGTAAATGGGAGCCTCCTGCTTATAGCTGAGACTCCAAAGGGTGATGACCAAAATGGGAAAACTAGGGAAAAGTGCCCCTGAAGTAGGAGACCTGCTCTTCTCAGCTATGACTCTGGATGGATTGGGGGAAGAGGTGTGTGTGTGTGTGTGTGGGTGTGGATGTGGGTGTGGAGGGGGGTCTCCCATTCATACATTCATTCAACAAATATTTATCGAGTGCCTATTCTTTACTAGGCACCATTCTAGACACTGGGCAACAAAAATCTCTGCCCTTGTGAGAATTTCTATACAAAACTTGCCCAATGTGGGTTTAGGGCTAGACATTTAAACCATTTATTTGGCCTAAAAACCTGCCAATTAAAAATTGATGTGAACAAGTACTGGTTTGGTGAGGTCCCTGGACTGGCAGTATTCACAAGCACCTGTACTGTGAATGCTAACTACATTCTAGGCACTGTTCTAAGCACTTTGTGAGTTCTAACTGGGTGTAATTCTTCCCAAAGCCTTATGAGGCAATAACATTGTCTTCCAAAGCAAGGAGGTTAAGTAATTTATTTAATCAAGACAACACAGTTTGTCTGTAGAAGAATTTCATTCCAGCCTGTGCTTTTACCTACTACACTGTATTGTTTTTCATGTAAGGATACTTTTCCCCACATACACACATACACACACACACACACACACACACACACACACACATATGTATATATATAAGACCAACATCTTGCTTAATAGGGAACACCACATGCATTGCCATAAGGTCATTAAGACAACTAGCAGAGAACTCAGAGGTCACACAACTGTGACATTTCTGTTCTTTGAGGCCTTAAAAGAGTGTTTCCTAAGGTAAAACAGTGGACTAGCTCCTTGATGTCCATTAGTTTGCAAATAGTTTTTGTTCATCTTAAATAATCAATAGCCCTTGCAGTTAATAATAATAAAAAAGAAGACAGATTTTCTTGCTCTCATTTTAATGCTGAGATAAAGGTACAATTGAAAGAGATTATGTAACTTTCTCAAGTTCTCATGACAAACAGGCGACAAAGCAAAATTTTCCCACAGAATGTCATTATGGATGAGAATTATATCCTTATTTAAAATGTCAGTGAGCTGTCAGCTTTATGGAGCCCTCATGCCAGCAGTAACATTACTGAGCCCTATTCTAGGCATACGGCAAAGAGGTCTGAAAACTGGATAGGGCTCCAACATTAATTTATATAGCATTCAAAACAAAATTAATGTCGAGTCAGGCAAGTGGAACTGCAGAATTTAAGAAGGGGAGAAATGAACTGTCTGTGTTCACTTCTTTTTTTTATCCTCTCGTTTTCTTTCGTTGATGTTCTTCTCAGATGCCAGAGACCAGTCATGGTTGCCAGATGACTGGGCTCTGCTGGCTCATCCAGAGGCTGTGGCAATGCTTGTTTCCATGAGAGCTGGAAGAAAAGATGCAATGGAAAAAGCACATGCAGTCGTTGGTCGGTAGCTGACTGTGTGATTCTCAGTGCCCTCTGTTCCGCTAAATGTGGACTGAGTCTGATAACTCTTAGAACTGGGGCTTCATGAATACAAGTCACAGGGCATGCAGGCTGAGCGAAAATGTGAGCAGTGGCGGTGCACTTTGGTTAAAGGGCACACACCCAGGTCTGTAGGGATAATCTGTACAGTTTGGATTTAGTCAACTTGATTACTAAGAGGATCGGATATGCCTGGGGAAAGTCAAAAATGCCTCACTTCTGGAGAGATTGGAACCATTTAGATATTTGAGGGATTTATTTTTAAAGGTTAACCTCTTTTTGGATGATGAGACAGTCGATCTTAAATATCACATAATCTGCCATGAAATTTGATGGTAGTCTCTGTTCTTAGAACTGTGGTTCCATCAAAGCCCATTCTTTGGTGTCATTTACAAGTGTAATAAATAGAATAAGGCACCATGATACTCTAGGATCATATGTAAAGAGTCTATAAAAGTTACTGAAATAATACCTGTGAAGTCAAAGCAAGACACGCCCATATCTGATCTTCATAATGACTATCAGTATTTATGTTGACGCACACTCTATCTCATTCAACGTGGTGTTCTCCCGTGCCTTCTCAGATGCTAGATCTGATGTGAATAACTTGGCTGCATAACTGTAATGGAGATTGAATTCATACATCTATGTCTTTGAGCGATGCAGTTTCTTTGGGCTGATGACAATACTGTTATTTTCCTGTAGTAGCCCCCAGATCATCATTCTTTCTATCAGCTTGTAAATATTCATACTTAGCTTTTAGTTAGTATGGCCTAATTTCTTGACCACTTTCACTACTTTGGTTCTATTGTTGTGCATATAATTTTTCTGGGGCAGCCATTTAACTCTTATGTGTGCCAGAAAGCAACTCACACTCAGCAGTTGCAAAATTCCTTTCCTTCTTTATGGATTATTCTGTATTCAAGTCTTCCAGTCCCAAATCACTGTCAGCAAAGATTAGAAGCAGCAGTCAGGAGTGTTCCACTCCTTTGAACAACTGTATCAAACTCGACCTACCTCTCCACCCTACAAATGGGTTTTACATGTGCCACTGTGGTCAGTGTGAGGTTGCTGCTGGTTTGAACAAGAGGCTGCACAAGGCCTTTCCTGACAGCAGAGGTGCCTTTTACTTCCCTTGTGCCTCTGCTGCAGCAGCTGCTCCATACCCAGAAGTGAACAGCTTGTTTTCCAATCAAAATGGATTCTTTTGCAACTCGACCTTTTTTGGAAATTAGGTACACTTTCCAACGTATATGTTTTGAGGCCCTGGGGTATTTGAACCATTTCCTAGTCTACTTTCCCAGACATAAAAGATACCATGTGTGAAATGTGTGGAATGAGAATGTCAAGGTGTTTGGGTGGATTCAAATATATTTGCTTATTGCAGTTTCTCTATCAAGGCTTTAAAGGAAGAGAAAGTCTAAAAGCACCTCTTCAGAACTGAAATCATTTATGTCTGCTGATATAAATAGAACCTTCCAGAGTATAAGCCAATGAGCCACCTCAAATACCACCTTCTTTGTGAAGCCTTCTTCAATGCCTTGTGCAAAGAAAAGTCTTCCCTGCTCTGCTCTTTCAAAGCACTTTCCACTTCCATAAAAGCACTTATCGTAAATCTCAATCTGCCTCTGAAATATTTGTTCACTTCTCTCCACATCTACCTCTGAAGTTAAGGTAGAGATTTTGTCTTATTCCTTTTTGCACCCTCTCCCTTGAATGTAGCCATAGATCAAGCACATACTTCAGTCCACCTACTTTCTTCCAATAAGGTCTGTTCACTTCCTCATCTCTGCTAGGATTATTTACACATTATTCCAATGACTTGTTGATATAGTTGTTTCTACTATTAGATGCAGATTTCTCCATGCAGATTCCATGGAGACATGACTTGCCCTCCATCTGTATTTCCTCAGGGCCTACCATAATTCTGGGACACAGAGAGTATTCATTACATTTCTACTGAATGAATGTTGAACTTATACAGGGAATGGTGGCCTTGAGTTGTATGAACAGGAGAAAAAAAGGGGGCCTGTTTTCTAAGGTTAGTTGCGCTGCATAATAATAGGAGGCATAAATGACAATTGCACATTACAACACATGTACATGCCTTAGTGCTTTTCATCCTTGGAGAACCATAAGTACCAAAGAAGTATTCTGCTTACGTTCATATCATCATGACAGGAAGAATATGTTGCTTTCAACTATTACTTTAACACCTAGAGATGGTGATTTATCATCTGTTACAAGGTTAAATAGAACTGATTGTTGTCCTTTCCTTTAATCTATAATCAGATTTAGATTTGAATTTTCGAGCTTTCATTGTATCTATTGATAGAATTGCCTATTAATTAGTCTGGCTATCCCAGGCATATAAGCTCCTTGAGTGTAGGTACCAGGCTGCTTATTCCCAGGTTGCTAGCATAAAGCTTGGAGAGTATGGTAGATGATCAACGAACATCTATTGAACTGAATGTAAAAATGAATGTATGACTCAATTAAAAAAACCTAAACAAATTCTTTATCTTAACTTTAAAGTGAAAATTCTTTTTACTGCTGGTAAATCACTTGGTAGAATCACTTGGGACCAAAGACTATTAAGAGAAATGTTGAAACCTTGCAAAAATGGCTTTATTTGCAAGTTAGAATATGGGCCTGGTATTGGTTGTTCCCAGATTCTTCCTTTAGAAGATCAAACGTAATTCCATTAGAAGTTTAATCCTATTTGTTTCCCTCTCTCTGTTTTAGATTCTTACTCAGAGAAATAAACTTTTAGAAAAGGTAATCTGAGGTAAAATAATTAGATCACAAGAGTCAAGTTTTTCAGCAATCAAATTTTCTGTAATTTCCAGATTGAATATGACAGACGTACAGGTTTCATTAATAAAGGGCTTATATTATAGATCCTGCTCTATATCTCTATTCTCACATGAAACGAACCTGATATTAAATATACAGCTCTTAGTAAGTTATTCCCTTACTCTTTAAAAGAATTTTTTTGATCTAAAAATGTTTATTTATTTTGAGAGAGAAAGAGAGAGTGTGAGCAGGGGAGGGGCAGAGAGAGAATCCCAAGCAGGCTGTACTCTGTCTGCACAGAGCCTGACATGGGGCCCGATCTCATGAACGATGAGATCATGACCTGAGCCGAAATCAAGAGCTGGATGCTTAACCAGCTGAGCCACCCAGGCACCCCTGTTCCCTTACTCATAAAGTGGCATTGAGTAATTTTAATTTAAACCTTCAACTTAGTTTTGGTTACCCTCTAATTTTGAAAATTAATATGTCATTGAAATTAATTTTTCTTTAATCCCAAAGATAATTTCCTAGAGATGGAAAGGTATCTAATCTTTTCTGCTTCTTCTGAGATACTCTATAAACCAGGCCACTTGCAACGTCATTTGCTACTTTATATCTTTTCTTTTATCATCCAGGGCATTAGTCTTGAATCTAGAAGGAGCGCACTATGAATGAGACAGCCACACAATGATTTAGCTGCTGGAGACATTACAGATCATCCATTTTAAGTTCTTCATTTTACAGATGAGGAAAGAGGCTTTGAGATTTTAGCTGACTTGCTTAAGATTATACAGCTGCTCCATGGTAGAGCCTAAACTGGAATCTCAGTCTTTTGACAGCTTGCCCAAGATTCTTTCTACTATGCCTTATGCATTTTCTTTATCCAGTGAGCCAAGATGCTTACTTCTAGTCTGAAAATGACTATCAGACTTGTATGAATTGAGCGTTTTGGGTAGCAACACACAGGCAACATTAAAGGCTTAAGTACATTACATTATTCTTTACTAGAGAGTTAGACATTAGGTACAGTGTAGACACCATAGGGGAACAACAATGAGATGCCTTATTTAGTGAGGGAAGTAAGGCTTTTCCTTAGAGTGTTAAACTAGGAATCAAGTACTGGATCACTGTGGGTATTTACACAATTGTCTTAGAGTATAATGCCAAAGCAAAAAAGATGACTGGAGAACTAGACAGCATGAATTCCATCCCGAAGAAAGAGTATATCAGTTAGAAAATATGCTGGTAAGCTAATGAAGCACAGACAAGGTCAAATCACAAGGTGAAAGTTGCCTGTGCCTACTTAAGCATCCTGTACTTCAGTAATTCTCAAATTTTAGTGTGCTTCCCCTGGAAGGCTTGTTAAAATACAGATTGGTAGGCTCTACCCCTCCAAAGTCTTGTGGCCCAAGAAATTACATTTCTAACAAGTTCTTGGATAATACTGACGCTGGTTGGGGAACTACATTTTGAGAATCACTGGTCTATCGGTATATTTGTTTTCTATTGCTGTATAACAAATTAATGAACTGTTAACAAATTTGGCAGCCTAAAATAACATCTATCTGTTAGCTCACAGTTCTGTAGGCCAGAAATCCACGACAGCCTGGCTGAGTTCTCTATTTAAACTGAAATGAAGGTGTTGGCTGGCAAAATTCTCATCTGGAGCTCAGGGTCTTTTTTCATTCCTGTTATTGGCAGAATTCATTCCCTTGCAGTTATAGGACTGAAATCCTGTTCTCTTGCTATTAATGCTAGCAAGAGTTGGGGACTGCTCTTAGCTCCTGGAGGTCACCCTCAGGTCCATAGTGACTGCCTTGAAGGGAGAAACATGCTAGTCTGGCTGACCCAAGTGTTCCTGGTCTATGTGGTAATTGAATTTCTCTTGGAAGATTAGTAGATCAGTATTCTGATTATATACCTCAGCTCCTGTGACCTTGGTTAATGTGGATCTCCTCTTAGTATATGGTCCCAGTCTTGCTGACTTTAATAGATCCAGTTTTGAGATTGATTTGCTGTGATTCAGATTATGGGTGAAGAAAAACTCACCAAAATGAAAACCACTGTTGGGGACAGACTGGCAGCCAGCCTGCCCTCCTAGGCATCATCCCCTCTATTACTTTACAGCAGTACTTGTTCCTCAAACTTCTCCTTATGAGCATATCCCAGATTAACAACCACAATTAGAATTAAAATAGAAAAGTTCCCAGAAATTCAAACAAAATGTCCAATGATTTTTCTTTAGCTAGTATCTCCCCAAACTCTCTTTGTGTGGGAATTGATTCTCTTACTAAAGCTTTGAGATGAGTTTCTGACCTGAAGTGGATAGAAAGGGTGACACAATGGCAGCTTCACTTCTCTTCCTAAAGGAATTCCTGCAGTCATCAAGGAGGAGTGCATTGCAGTTACAAATGGTTAAGGGTTAACAAATAAGGCTTTGTGATCTACTGGTCTTCAATACCTGGTCTGTATGCCTGATTGTGTATGTGTGTGTTTTACTTCTATTTACCTAATTTTGTTTCTTTATCCCCTAAGAAAGGTCTGGCTTTACTTGTTTGAGTATCAATGGCCTGGAGGTCCTTTTATACAAATTTAATTAGATGATTTTTTTTTTATATAACCCAAATATCCAAATATAGAATTCTTAAATTCCTTTAATAAAGATTGGTAATCAGGATTATTCTTAGTTCATTCCTTTGTCGGATCAGGATAGTCTTACATCGTCAGAGAATAAAACTCAGTCTCTATTTCAGTTCATTCCTAAAGTCCGTGACAGCCATAATCAGAACACTAGTTATTTTATAGTAAATCTTTGTAGACTAAACTGAAATGAACAACATAAGTCCAACATATTGAAATGTTATGTAGATTTTGAAAAGTCAACTATATATTGTAGGGCAGGAAATATTTAATTTTATAGAAGTTAACATGAAGAAGACTTCAAATTGTAGTTGCCTACAAACTCAAAATTGGCCCTCATTTTCATACACTGTGATATGGGCTTTGTAGCTGTGCTAACATAAGCACATGCCCATATTATTTTTATCTCTGTTCTGCTCAGACCACCTTTTGTTTGACTATTCAGAAAGATTTTGATAAATGAGATTACTTAGGAGGGATCAATCAGATTAGAGACTGCAAGTCAAGTCACATGAATTAGTACAGTTCAACAAACTGGAATTACTTAGTCTGAAAAAGAACTTTTGGGGTATGTTTAATTTAGGACCCTCTGCATAAACTAGTGAAACAAATAACATATCTGATTAGAAGAGTATCAAAGCAGCTTAAAGAGTCATCAAGAGAAGGTTGAAGAATCAAGCTTAGGAAGGATAGGGGCCAGAGCAGCTCAAGAGGTTTCAGTAACCCTGGTGGTCATATTCTTCATGGCTTCACTGCCAGAGTGATCATGCTTCAGCAACTTCCAGCATTTTTGTCAGGATTCAAGACTAGGGAGTCTGACTTGGACCATATGCTCACTCTTTGGTTAGTGAAAGGTAAGACACCTTGCCTCACAGTCCTGCCAGGCTATGTTCAATAGGGTAAAGGTGATTTTCCCCACAGAATTGGGTGGTGGTTTTAAAATGGTAGGGGAATGCATGTTGTACAGCCAAAAAGTAGTGGATGTTTACAACAGGTTATGTGATCATGATCTTTTCATCTTTGGAAAAGAGGTGAAACTTGATACGGATGTATGGCAATGGGTGGAATGCGAAGGGGAGCTTACTGTCTTTCAACTTGAGGAAGAACATTGTAAACAATTAGAGCTGTGAACCAGCTTCATTGTGAGGTTATGGACCTCCCATTTTTATGAGAATTCTTTTGGTTGCATGTGGCAGAAATTTGACTTGCACTAGCTTGGTAAAAAGAGAAAATGATTAGAAAAATACTAGGAGTATTTCATGTGAACAAAGAAAGGATTGGCCAGCTAAACTGTGGGAAGGGCAGACATCCCACCGGGCCCCAGAAACAATTAGAACCAGAGACCTAAACGCAGCTGGCCCTATTTCTCTCTCAACTCCTCTTCTGTATATTGGCTTTATTTTCTCTCTCTGTAGACTCTTTGTCATGTACATGACATGAAACATGTTTGCTAAGAGTGCCTGCTTTTCTTATCTCACAACACTGCAGAGAAACTCTCTTTATCACATTTAGTGAGAAAAATCTTGGGAAAGGCTCTGGTCCAGTTTGGATCAGGTGTCCAACTCTGGACAAATCAACCAAGGCTATGGGTCAGGACACTGTTTGACTCAGGTGCCTTCTCTGAACTAAACTAGGGTATGGGGAAAAGTTGGCTCTTGGTAGAACCACAGTTGAGAAAAGCAGTTCACAGAAGAAGGGATGTGTTTGTCAGAGGGGAATGTGGTGGATGGGCAAAACAATTAATGTCCATTACTTTGTCACTATATGTGTTCAAAGGTTAGATTAGTCAGAGATATTACAGAAAGGATTTTCATGTTGGTGGGAATTTCAACTGGAAGACCCCTAAGTGCTTCCCAACTTGGAGATGCAAAGATTCTACCTGCTTTCTAGGTAAGGCAGTCACATACTGGTTTTCAGTTATATTTGACATTTTCTTTTTCCTGTGTATTTCAACTCACAGATTACTCCGGTTGGAAACCAGGGGATATTTACACACATATATTTTTGAGTTTGAGAAAGGAAGAAAATATTTTTTTATTTAAAAGTCAAAGTCCAGGGGCATCTGGTTGGCTTGGTGGGTTAAGAGTCCAACTCTTGATATCAGCTCAGGTCATGATCTGCATTGACGGCTGGAGCCTGCTTGGGATTTTCTCTCTTCCTCTCTCTCTGCCCCTCCCCTGCTCATGCTCCTTCCCCACTCCCCTCTCAAAAAATAAATAAAGTTAAAAAAAAATGTCCACTGTGGGAGAGGTCATACATACGTTAAAAAAAAAAAAAAAAAGGAACTAAGGACTTAAAATCACATAGATTACCTTCAAAAGGGTAGAACACTCAAATCTGAATGATTTATTTTAAGAGGATTAAAAAAAACTTTTAGTTTGAAATAATTATAGATTCACAGGAAGGTACAAAGAAATGTCTAGGGAGTATTATTCAAATTATTCAGCATAATTTCCTTAAGGTTCATCCAAGTTGTTGTGTGGATATATAATTCATTCCTTTTTAATGCTGAGTATTATTCTGTGGTATGGATGTACCTACCATACCCTTTTAAGGATATTTGGTGGTTTCCAGTTTGGGGCTATTATGAAAAAGCTGCTGTGACATTCCTGTACAAGTTTCTAAATGAAAATAAGTTTTCATTTCTCTCGTATATGTGCGTAAGAGTGCAATTCTGGCTTGTGTGATGGATTTTTTTTGGTTTTAAAAGGTACTGTCAAACTGCTTTCAGAGTGGCTATTCCATTGTACATTTCCACCAGTAGTGTATGAGTGATCTAATTTTTGCATTCTCTAGTATTTGGTGTTACACTAATTTTCATTTTAGCCTTTTTGATAGCTGTGTAGTGATATTTCATTTTTATTTTAATTTACATTTTTCTAATGGCTAATGATATCGAACATCTTTTGATGTGCTTGCTTGCTGTCTGTGTGTCTCCTTTGGTGAAGTGTCCATGCATATCTTTGTGTTCATTTTCTAATTGGATTTTTCATTTTTTTAATGTTGAGTTTTGAGAGTTCTCTTCATAACCTAGATACGAATCCATTGTTGGGTATGTGGTTTACAAATATTTTCTCCCAGATTGTCAATTGGTTTTTTAAATCTGCAAAAAACAAACAAACAAAAAACCAGTTTTTTTGCAGAGCACAAGTTTGAAATTGTGATGAAGATGATTCTCTTTTTATATATTTATGATTGATCTAGAGAATTTTAAATTGCCAAATTACCTCTTCCTCATCAGCTCAGACTTGGTTACATTTAAGATGAATAAAATCATGCAGTATGCAGTGTTCAAGAATAGTGGAATGCCTGTGTGTTTGGCTCTATTCTAGTGCCAATTCTCCTCTTCAGCAGTGTTTTAATTAATGAAGAAAAATTCAGCTCTTTTAAGGAGGTAGCTTCATTCTGAGATTCAGCAAGATTTCATTACAGGTTCTACTTGTACCATGGACTCTTGCAAATAAAGATACCTTACAACACTAATATTACTAACATTTTCCTCTCTGCACAATCCTGCACATCCCAGAAAGTGCAGGAACATTCCGTGTTGCTTTGTTTATACACATTTAGCTTTTTGCTTCTCCTTTGGCAGTCCATTTGTTCGTTGCACAAATACTGCACACCTACCAGTGTAACAGGATTGTGCTAATAAGTTCAGGGTTATAATGGGGACAGGATAGGCATAGGTGCTGGCTTCATGGAGTTTACATTTTCATTTTTGTCTTATCATTATAGACTTATGCTGCCTGTGAATATTTCACTGATTCAATTAAATATCCTCATTTCCTATCTCCTGTTAAAGAATCTTTCTCATTCGTCCAAAATGCAGCGTGTCCAAATCTCAGTGAATGGTTTTAATGCTTTGGGAGTGGCTGCATTCCATTCAAATGAAAACCAAGCCAAACAAGTAATACTTACAAGCATGCACATGAGAATATGTTATGAGGAGGAAAATCCTCATATTTAGCTACTTTCTTGCCAACTGGGGAAATTTTTGGCAGAGCCGTAAGTTACCTTAAGAGTGATTGAGGCTTCTAAATATGAGATCTCAAAGGCTTCCATTCACCTTATTCTATAGAATGAGGCCCAGCCATTTGAATGAACTAGTTAATCAAATACCATATGCATAGTCCATGTTTTTCAAAATATTGGTCTTATATTATTTATAAAAACTGATTCCATGTTGGTTTTATGGTATAAATTAGGCACTTTCCCTATCTGTAAATTGGCTGAACTATTTGTAGTCTGGCTGAAATGTAACTTGCCCAAACATACAGAAAATTCTAAAATACGATCTAAACTATGTTAGTTAGAAATCAAAGTTAGTTAAGAAACATCCTGAGGTGAAAATTTAATTTTGAGTTAAATTCTTTGTTATCTAATAGCCTTTAAATTTTTGTTGTTGTGAATAGGTTTGCGTGTGATAGTTTGCAGACAGGTCAGCCAGATTTCTAAAAGTTTATAATATAACAAACACATACTATTTTCTCTGTACTGGGCATGTCTTATGTTCTTCACAAATATTAACTAACGTATCATAATAAACCTAAAAAATAGATAATATTATTAGCCTCGTTGTATAGATGGTAGAACTGAGGCACAGATGGCTGTTATACCCCAAAGCCCCAAAGTTAGTTGATAAGCAGCAGAGCCAGGCAGGATTCAAAAATCAGTCTATCTGGCTCTTTGAGGCTATGCTCTTAACCACTACACAATGGTCCCATATTGTGGTTAATCAAGTGCTTTTCCACAAAACACTACAAAGGCATTGAACTGAGATCTTCCCATAATTGAGAAAGCAGCATGGAAAAGGAAATAATATATGGAAGTTTTTGGTAGGAGGAAAATTGGACCTAGAGTCAGAAGATTTGAGTTCTGGCATTGCCAGTATAAGCTTGGTAACTTTGGGGAGGTAACTATATTTCCTATTGCTACTATCAGAAATTACCACAAATTTAGTGGCATAAAACACCAATGTATTCTCTTACGTTTTTGGAGGTGAGAAGTTTAAAGTCTAGGTGTTGGCAGGGCTGCCTTCTGGAAGCTTCAGGGGAGAATCCATTTCTTTGCCTTTTCCACCTTCTGGAGGTCGCCTGCATTCATTGGCTCATTGTCCCTTCTAGCACCTTCAAAGTACATCACTCTAATCACTGGTTCCTTTGTTACATCTTCTTTTCCTTTCTTTTACCCTTGGTGCTCTTTTGTAAGGTCCTTGTAACTACAGTGGGCTCACCAGATAATTCAAGATAGTTTCCCCATCTCAAAATCCTTAATTTAAACACATATGCAAAATCCCTTTTGCCATGTAAGATAACATATGCATAGGTCCTAAGGATTAGGACTGGAGGGCCACCGTTGTGTCTACCACAGTTACTTTATTTCTGTGGACCTCAGTTTCTTCAGTTTTAAATGAAAGAGCTGAACTAAGCAATCTTTGAGGATCCTTCCAATTCTGAGAACTCTGAATTTTCTAATCCTACCCTAAAATTCTTAGTGCTATCTATCAGAAATAGAGGCTTCACTGTTGAAATTTTTTTTGCAAATGTGAAATATTTTTCATATTGCATTTTAAACTAAGAGTTTTCAGATGAAAAAGTGATACGGTAAAAAGTTTCTTTCTCCCTTTGTTATTTTTAAGATGTTGAGATCTATGAGAGGCTACATTGTTGTAGCCAAATTTGAGACCTACAGTCCTTGCAGATTTTTAGCAATACATTGAATGACTAGAACCTTTTTATTGAAGAGCAATACTAAAATATAAATAAAGCTCTGGATGTAAGTTAGGTTGCATCTGGATGTAAGTTACAAAAACTTCAAGAACTTCAAATGATTTAAACAGTAAGGACATTTGTTATCTGGTTATTTCACATAATGAAGATACTATGTCGGTAACAGTTTAATACTAGCTTAGTGATTTCATTAAGAACTCATATTCCTTTCATTGCTCTCCTGTGCCATCTTTGCTCTTAGACTGGCTCCCTCAGGTTCACAAGAGGGCTGCAGTATTTCCATCACATTCTAAACCAATATTATGGATAAGACAGAAGAAAGACCATCTCTTGTGAGGCTTTGTTTTTTAGGAATAAGGAAGCCTTTCCCAAAAGCCATTTGACAGACTTCCTGGTTTTATTGACCAGAATTCTGTTACATGCCCATTTAAAAATCAGTTGAAGGCAAAGTGAGTCGGATAACCTACCATGTTTAACTAGATCCCATAGTGTCCAATAGGACTTTCTTTAGTGATGGAAAAGTTCCGTATCTGTGCTTCCAATACAGTAGCTGTTAGCCACATGTGGCAATTCTTGAGCACTTGAAATGTGCCTAGTGCAATTAAAGAGCTGAGTTTTTGGAATTAATTTAAATTTAAATGATCATATATGGACAGTGGATACCACATTTGGCCACATACAACCAGATCAGTCATTTGAGACACAATGGATGCTGGGTAGTTGACTAACTACCGTGTTCATTACATCTTTAATAAAATATCTTTTATAAAACAGTGAACAGGTGATGTATTTGTCTTTGGAACCTCACTTCAATTACTGACCCACTTGGGAGGTTCTTTTGGAGTCCAACAAAACAAATACATAAAACCAGTACACATGTTTACAAGGGCTAACGGTGGCAGAATATTCTAGTTGAAGGGGTAAGGTGGGAAATCATGATATGCTATCATGTGCCAGCATATGCTATGGTTCAACTTATAATGGAGGTTTGGGCTAGGAACTCTAATGGAGAGAAACAGTCTGCTCTTCTCCATTAGGAAGCTGGTATGTTATGCAATGTTGTAAATAGGGAATGGCAACTCTTATTAATAGAAAATGCCTGCCAAAAACTGCCTGTCTTGGAGATTGTACAGCTAGGGAAATACATAGATGGTATCTGGGAGGATCCATCCATTTAATAAATATTTATAAACCACATGCTCTGTGCCAGGTTCTGTTCTAGGTACTGAAAAGATAGTAAACAAGACTAAGCCCCTGTCCTCATAGAACTTTGTTGTTACAAAGAAATAAGTAATATATTTCAAATTGTGATAAGCCTTGAGAAGAAAATAAGGCAAGAGAACAGGATAGAGTGAATGAAGTAAATTTTAACAAATGCCTAGATCTGTGACTTTCTTGTCAAAAGCTCAGGGTTTTGAGTTTTTTCTGCTGGGAGAGGACATTTGGTATATAGGCTTACTTAGGTTCACAGAAAAAAAAAAAAAAAAAAAGGACTGTGTTTGGATTAACTAATTGCCAAAAGAAAGAAAAATTAAACCAGTTCCTGAGAAGTTAGTATATTTCTCTGCTGTTTTAAAATTAAATTATGGTGAACCTTGCATGGCCCAATATTAGTATGAAGTTTATTTCTAGCTTGATTCATGTTCCTCTGTATTCGTTGCCTTATCTGAAGAACTTTGGCTATCTTAAGTAAACTTCTGGGCTCCAGTTTTCTTAATCATCCAATGGAATTATTAATAGTAATTGCCAATCATGGGTTCTGGAAAGATTGGTGCTATCAAAATAATTATAAAATGTTTTATATAAATTTGTAGGCCAAAGGAGAGAGGAAGCATTTCTTATTAAAATTGAGCAAGTGATTTAGCCTCTCTGGGTCTTAGTTTTTCCAATGCTAAAACAAAGTATTTGCAGTATTGCCAGGAATGTTAGAAAACAGATCATCTCAGTGCTGGTTCAAATAGAAACTGGTACAGCCTTTCTGGTGAGCCAATTGGCAGAATAGTTACAGGTTCTTTAAAATGTGCATACCTTTTTGCCCCAAGGAACAAAATTGAATAGGTGTTCAAGTGTGTATGTTTAAGGATATTTATCATACTATTGTTTATAATGTCTAGAGATAGTAAAATGTTGAACGCTAGGAATTTTGGTGCATTCCATGTGAAATTCTATGCAGCTACTTAAGATGATGATAGTATCAATAGATATTAATAGAATTGGAAAGAAAGTCACAGTGTCCTACATTTGTGGTCATCTGTGATTTTGTGGTCATCTGTGATGTGTGGTCATCTGAGTAGATTTTGAATCTACTCAGTAATTACTGAGTACTACACATTATACTAATAGGCTTTGTTCAAATATTATCTCCCTGAAGTTTCATATGAACCCAAGTATGAATAATCTGGGACCTCCTTTTGCAGATGAAGGAACCAAGGATCAGAAGACTAAAGTAACTTGTCCAAATCCTTCAATTCAGAGGTGGCAGAGTCAGAATTTATACCTAGCCAATTGACTTCAGCTACCACAGTCTGAAACCATGGGTTAGACTGCCTCTGTGAACTCTCTACATGGGCTAACCATCACAGGTATAGCGTGAAAACTTCCTCACATCCTTTCCTGTCACTGCACTCCTACTTGAGAGTCCTTTGGCCTGGGTATGTGGCAGAGGAAGGGGTGACTCACCCTTTAATACAGAAGTCAGCAGACTCCAGCCCATGGGCCAAAGCCGGCCTGCTGCCTGTTTTTGTCAGTCAAGTTTTACTGTAACACAGCCATCCTTACTCATTTAGGTCTTGCCTATTGCTGCTTTTACACAGCAAGGCAGAAATGAATAGTTTTAATAGAGACCATATGGCTCACAAAGCCTAAAATTTGTATTATCTTGTCCTTTACAGAAAAAGTTTGCTAACCCCTGCCTTAATATATTAGAAATCTGGAAGGATGTGTGCCTTATTACAGTGACCACTTCTCTTTCCTTAAAGAGGCGAATTTTTAAAACAAACCAGTGTTAAGGTTATTGTCCTCCAGCAGTACAGGCCACAGGCATACAGGCAGTTGCTGAAGGGTTTTCTGAGGAGGTGAACAAGAGCAGTCTATTTCAGGACTACTGAAGGCCCTCTGTGCTTGGCTGACTGGCAGTCTCTGGGCCTTCCTTGCCTTGAAACTCTGCCTGTTGCTGCTCCTCGGAGATGGAATGTGTATTCACAAACGAGGCACTCCATTAGTCATGGTGCATTTCCTGGGCCCTGGAGACATGGGCATGACATCACCAATGGCCAATGAGAAAGGATCCTCTGTAGCGGGAGCCCTGAAACCTCTTTGGAGGACTATAGGCTGTGTGTTCTGTTCCTAGCCCTCAGGGTACGATTTGAGACTGCCTTCCTCATCCAGCCATATTCTGGGCACAAAAGTCTAGCTTCCAGACCCAAGAGGCCAGGATAAGCTTGAAAATCTGCAGAGCTGGAGGCAGATTCCCATTTAGTATTTTTTTCCAGGGCTCAGGTTTTTATTCCCACAGAGTTTTCCACTCCTAATGACGTTGTTACTTTATGTGGTGAAGGGTGGGTGGTGAAAGATGAAGTCTGCATTAGATAAAAGACACTTGGCAGTTAAAATTTCTGGATAAGTATAGGTTGGTAGCATAACAAAATCAGAAGCATATTTTGCTGTTTTGTTACATTGCTTTTGTGTGTAGTTTAACATAATAAAACAACATCTTTTAACAGCAAAAGCTCCTAGCAAAATTAGTGTGGCTTAGAATAGGGGCAATTACCAGAGGAACTTTACTGAGGGGATTAGTAACTCATTAAATCTTTTATCTTCAAGAAGAAAAGAATTTTTTTTTTCCAATTCTTTTTTCTTAGGATTGAAGCACTTTGGATAAACCACTCCCCCCTCCCCTGCTTCCTAATTTATATATTTATTTATTTATGAAAATGATTTGTGAAAGTTAGTCTCAGATAACTTTGTTAATTCGGTGTACCAGAAATTTTATTGAGATCTTGTTTTATAATTGGTAGTAACTGCTCAATTTTTTGCTATCAACCCATAATTGTAAAACTCCCCCTTTAAAAATTATTCAGGGAAACGGAGGCTCAGGATTTAATGTGAGATTATACTGGACAGGCTTTTGCAGTTTAATTCAGGAATTGAACTCAAGAGCTGTGTTTTCCAGTCTTCATAGGCAATCTGTGGTTGAATGTGAACGATTCCTTTAGTACTTTTTCATGTTTGAATCTTTTTTGATGAAGTCTAAGAGAAATTGGGAAACAGAGCCATTTTTGTTAGTATATTATCCGTGGCTATCATAAACTGCAGATGATACCACTCCTATGGTTTTTTAAAAAGATTCCTTGTAATTTCTTCAAGATGAAGATGATTATTTTTTTATCATCATAGAGGCTTTTTTATTTTAAAAATCACTGGAAAGCACATGAATTCATTCCTGTTTCCAAAGAACAAATATATCAGTAATTAAAAGAATTTCCTCTAGAACTGTAAAAAAGGATACTTTTTAGCACTTCCGAGATCCTCACTCAAAGTTATCTATGCAGTTCAAAAAATTAAAATTTCAAAACATCTTGGAGATATTAACAGTTTTTTTTAGCTTTAATAGATGAGGAAACTAAGATACAGAAAGATGACATCTCCAGCCTTATGCTGTGCATAGAACCAGATATTGGAAGCATAAATCATTCTCGTCAAAATCTTTAAGAGGACATTTCTCTGCACCTTTACGTAAAGTTGTTCTTGTTTTCCTTTGATAGCTTCGTACTTTGCGTCATTAACAACAGTGCTTGTTTTTTACAATCATTTGATTGGGACAGGAGAGCAGATTAGTCTAGCCTAGGCAGAACTGAACAGGGGTCAGTTATCTAACAGGTGAAGGTGTGGGGTTGGGGCTCCATGTGCTCTCCTGCCTCACTCCTGCAAAAGGACTTCATTCTCCTTCATGTCATCTCCCAGTTTCTACCACTTGAACTAATATTTGCCACCTCCCAGAGGATTATCATGAATACTCATGAGTTTAATGTTGATAAAGTGCTTGTAGCCTTTTGGAAGCGAGGTCTTAAAATAAAAGAAAAGGGGCGCCTGGGTGGCTCAGTTGGTTAGGCGTCCGACTTCGGCCCAGGTCATGATCTCACGGTTCGTGAGTTCAAGCCCTGCATCAGGCTCTGTGCTGACAGCTCAGAGCCTGGAGCCTGCTTCGGATTCTGTGTCTCCCTCTCTCTCTGCCCCTGCCTAGCTCATGCTCGCTCTCTCTCTGTGTCAAAAATAAATAAACTTAAAAAAAATTTTTTTAAATAAAAAAATAAAATAAATTTTAAAACATTAAAAAAAAAAAGGTCTTTTGTAAGCACGTGGTTAGTATTGGTCCCACTACCAGTGACAGATTTCTTGACTGGTCAGTAGGCACTCTTGGATGAGATGAACCATATCCCTATTGTGGTGAGGACAGATTCTGGAGTGAGTCCACTGCTGCCTCGAAAGTATATGTCTGGTTTGAAATGTTGAAGGCCAGGTGATCCTTACAGCAGCTACACAGGAACATCTCCTCATTGCTGCTGTTTCCTGCTAATTGGGTGGGGGGGGGTGCGCACAGCAGATGCCTCCCTCAAAACCCTCTCCCAGTGTTTGGCATGCCATGCTGATCATCTTGGTAAACCCAGAAGAAAACTCCCGAAAGGCTAGTCCAGAATGTGACAGCTGGAGGTCATGACAGATAATCAGATTGGTTTATGAAATGTTAAGGATGAGTCATGTCACTCCTAAACGGATCGGCATCAATTTATTACACAAAACCAAACACTGAAGGAAGAAAAGCCTTTAGTCTCATTAAGGAACCCAGACAAAAATCCCACTTAATCCATCGTGCTTTTCCTTTTCCTCCAACTCAGCTGGTGTGCAGGTGTAGGGCAGCTTGGCAGAAGCTGTGAACATTTGGAAAAAGGAGTCATTACTGAAAGTCACTGACACACACTTCCCTTGGAATGCTGCTGATGTCATGGAAAACAGGGACCTTAGCAATAACCCCTAACAACCAGAGCTACAGTAAATAGTAAATGTTACCTCCACCAAGGCATTGGTTTTTAAAGAGTTTTAACAGGCCAGGGCTTGCCAGCCACAACTCATAAAAATGTTCTTATAATTTTACCCTACTCTCTAAAAGCACTGGATAACTGCTGAAGTTTCTCTGCCACTTGAGGACACAAAGCCAAATTTGTGTCAGTTTCAAGGTTCACTAATCAAAATTTACAGCACTTCTTTTCCAGTCCTCTTCATCCCCCCTGCCATGCTCATGGAGTTTGGCCTGGTAAATTTAATACTTTTTCAAAGAAGTCTCTTGTCTTACTGAGTTGCCTGAATTTCTGGTTATGGGGTGAGTCTATGTGCTAGGTTTTGGCCAGTGTTTTATTAGCCTAGTGGTTAACCTAGTCTGGTTAATTTGTAGCCCTTAATCTATAGGTTATATTCCAACCAATTTGAAGCAGTTGGGCAAGAGTGACATCCTATAGTTCAAACTCTGAACAAGGTGCATGGCAAAAGAACAAACGGCACATGCTGTCATACAGAACTGTCCAGAATGGTTACTGTCAACAGTGTAAGAAAGCAAAAGAAGACACAGAACCAAGAGATCATAAGGAATTTTCTCCCTCAATTGGCTGTCTTTTAGGAGAAGAGGCTGGTGGGATATTACCATGTAACAAACGCAGCATGGCTTCTTTTAGACCTGTCCACACAGTGGGAAGAAGCAGAATGCTTGTATTCCTTTTGCGAGGCATTGTCAGGGTGACTATATAATTATCATCCAAACTAGAATACTTTTGAGAGTGAAGGATTGTACTAATGATTACTCTGGAGCAATAGAACTAGACTGGGACTGCCTCAGGCAAAGGGGGCACATGGTCCCCTCATCATTGTGCCAATGCACACGCAGCCCAAGCCTTTTGAGGAGGCAGTCTTGACAATGCCAGAGAAAGAAGACTCATCATGCAGTGTGGACTGTCTCACAAGAAAACAAGTCTAGTCTTAGAATTAGTAGGCTAAGTAATGAACTCTGTTACTGTAAGATGTCCCTAAGTTAAAACCTCAAGTAAAGTAAGCTTGAATTCACTCTTAATTTACCCAGTTTTGAACAGTTTTGAACATACTTTTTATTACTATTGACTAGTGGCTCTTAGAATGAAGTCTGAGATCCCTGGGGGTCTCAGGAGATCTTTCAAGGAATCTGTGGGGTCAACTGTTTTCATCATAATATTAACACATTATATTTACCTTTTTCATTCTCATTTTCTCACAAGCATACAGTGGAGTTGTCTAGAGGGCCTCTAAAGTATGATATTATAACAACTTGAATGAAGAACCAGATATCAGACTCCAGCTCTCATCTACGAAGCCAGACATTAAAGGGATTTGTAAGAATGTACAATGCCATTCTTCTCACCAAATTATATTGTTTTAGAAAATAGTTATTCTTAATTAAATCATTATTTATGCTAAGATGTCATGGGTTTATTAGTGTTTTTTTAAACAAATTAACAAATAAATGCTTTAAAAATTCATCAGTTTTCATTTCTAAGATGGTAAACATATCCCCTATAAATAAAAACTGTGAATCTTTAATGGTATTTAAGAGTGTGAATGGGTCCCAAGAGCAAAAAGGTTTTAGAAATGCTTCCCTAGACCTTTCTCATTCCCTGGAAGGAACATGCAGATACAGTGAGATGATAAATTTCCTGATGAGAGAGACCAGTTTATTCATTGTTGCATCTACTACAACACCTAGCAAGATGCCTTGCATGTTGTTAGTGCTCTGTGTAAACATGAAGACAAAGCTCCCAGAACTCTGAAATTTACCAGATTCTCTTGTATCTGGGTGTTACATTAACATTATTGTTTGGTTTGTTTTAAGTCTTTGTCTTTTGCTATGTAATGTGTTCTAGTACTCTTTATTAAATAATCTTATTTTGACACAACTATGATGCCATTTTTCATTACCCAGCATCTTGTTTCTGTAGCGTACAACTTTTAGATCTTATTCATCAGCCTGTTGATGCTATTTCTTTTTCAAAGACATAGTTAGCATCCCCCAATTTTTTGATACTCTTTTTTAACTATCATGGCTTGCTGTATCAAAGCAGCTGACTGTTGTTTCCTTCAAGAATTAACTCATCTTTCTGCATTTAAGATACCCTGCAGGTGTTTCTTCTTTCCAAGGAGAATGAGTTCTATATTGATGTGACTGCACGTCCCCCATAGGGTTCCCCTGGGGCCCTTCACAATAACTGTGTGTCTCTTCAGAATGATGTTGCCATTTTCTGGAATATGTCGACAGTCTGATTGTTGAGGATAGTGTCCATTCTCGCAGCAGATGCAGCAAAGAGAGGTGAAGCTTTTTAAAAAACGTCATAGACCATGGTTTCCATAGTACTGAAAAACACTTTTAGTAGAAGCCATAATTTGATACAAGATCGAATCCTTACTTATGACCTTACATGTAAACCAATATATATCCACCTGCCTCTCCACACTTACAAACTTCTTTGTAGAGTCCAAATCTTTTAAGTCTTTAAAGGTCACCTATTTCTTGAACAGGATTAAGAGTACACTTACCAAGATGAGGTCTGAGCAATGGAGAGAATTGTTGAATTACTATATATTGTATAGTGTATATATTGAATTACTATATATTGTATAGTGTATACTATATATTTTAGGTGTATATATTGTACACCTAAAACTAATATAATACTGTCAACTATACTGGAATTTAAAATTTTCACACATTTCTGAGAATGTGATTTTTCTCAATATTAGAAATTAGTTCCATTAGCAAAAAGGGAAAAATTATGAAATAATTTTTGTATATAGGTTCAACTGTGTCATAAAAAAACATTTCATGGGGTGCCTGGGTGGCTCAGTCTGTTAAGCGTCCGACTTCGGCTCAGGTCATGACCTCACTGTCCGTGAGTTCGAGCCCCGCGTCGGGCTCTGTGCTGACAGCTCAGAGCCTGGAGCCTGCTTCAGATTCTGTGTCTCCCTCTCTCTCTGACCCTCCCCTGTTCATGCTTTGTCTCTCTCTGTCTCAAAAATAAACATTAAAAATTTTTTTTCATGTTTTTTTATAGTTTTTTCTTTCAAGTGAAAATATTATCTTCTGATTTTAAGATTTTTTTCTTGAGCTAGAAATACTGCTTTTTAAAATATCTGCTTAATTTGCTTCATCTCCAAGACCTGAAATTAATCTGCTACTTTGTAAATGAACATAGCAGGATATACTGAGGCCGCAGTTTATTTGGGTAGCAGCATTATTTTTATGATTTAATAATAATGGCCATTATATAGGACATGTGAAAGTTAAGATCTAAGTTTATGAAGCTAGTTTTTAATGACCTGCATTCTGCTTGGTTTTAGGTAGCATCTTCTCAGAGTACTATTAGTTATATAAATCTCCAAGTTTCTTTTTCTTGAGACCTAACATCTTGGATAATGACTTACCAAACCTATGTTCGAAATTTTGATCAGAAAACAGAGGGGGCAAGGGAGAGAGAGGGAGGGGAAAAAGCATCACAATTCTTATTAAGTCCCCATTAAAAAAGGGATTGTCAAGGGTAGATTAGCATGTTGTGTGAGATGGAATCCTAAAGGAATACTGCTTTTTGTGAACAAGGCACTGGCAGGATGGGAATGGGAGAGCTGGATGTTTCTTTTGACTTCACTACTCTAAATAGCAGTGTGATTTCAGCAGATCACCTTACTTCTCTTAGCTGCTATTAGTTTCCCTAGCTGTAAAATGAGGCTGGATTAGATGGCCTCTAAGGTCCCTTTCAGATCATCTAATTCTACGATTTGTTTTGTACTCTGTCAGAATTTCATGTTCTTGAAGTCCCTAGTTGACAAATACGGTGTGGGAGGAAATGACACAGTTTTGAATAACCAAAATGGATTTTGTCCGCACTTATGTGCTAATCCCCAAAGAAGAAGAAAATACAAACGAGCCAGGGGCCAAACATGAAAATGGTGACAGTGAGGAAAACATTGAAGCAGACAGCTGAAAGCTTCATATCCTGGCCCGCCTGCCATGAGAAAGGCTGAGCCTGCCAAATCCTTCAGGCAATCAAGGCCAGAACTTTGGCTAGCTCTTATTTTGAGCGCCACCCCCCCCCCCCCCACCATACCACATGCACAAACCACACAGGAAAATTGTCTCTTTCTCTCTCTCTCTCTCTCTTCATATTTGTGCCTTTTGGCTATACTTCAATGTATGCCAAGTTCTTGCCTAATCCCCTTCCTTCCAGCTGTCACTATATTCAGCCTGTTGCTCTCCGGGGCTTGAGAAGCAGCTGCAGTCTTCAGTGGGGGCACAGGGGTGGTGGCCTTGGTGGTGGGGTGTCGTTAGGGTATGTAGTCAGTCAGAACTAAGTCACTTTTACCTGGTTTATGGACATTTCCAACAGTGTTCTCACTCTCCTTCCTTGGCAAATGTCAGAACTGATGGCTTTAATTTTTTTTCCCCTTCCCTTCCTCTTTGGGGAGGTTTATCCCCCTTCCACATTCCTCAGCCTTTTTGTCTGCGAACATCCTGTGGAAGATTTGGTTTGTCTTAGGTTCTTTTGCCAGACTGCTCATCGTCTTTTATTTATTTTTTTCTTTTTTCCACATAAAGCATATTTATCTATTGAGAGAGCTAAAGATGGATAACCAGAGCCTCTGTACTCTCTCACAAGACTAGAAGTTGGATCCCTTCTCGTCTCAGACAGTGTATCCCAAACCATTAGGTCTTCCAAGGCCCAGAGAGCTCTTGGCCATTCGCTGCCTGTCAGGCCGCAGCTGGTGGAGAGCTGGCTCTCGAACCCTTTCACCTCTGGCCTGTGCCACGTTCCCACGGAGATTGCTTGCATACACCTCCTATTGGCTCTCTGTGATGGCAGCTGAGCAAAGAGGCCCTTGGTTCTCATCCTTTTAGAAAACCAAGAAAGAATCAGTGAATCTTATTGAAGAATCTTGTCTGAATATAAGGAGAAGCCATGTATTAGGAAGGTTTTAAATTGTTGCACTGTGCACAGACTGACTTTGCTGGCCTGAATGTTAGAAGGAAAACAAAACAAAAATCCTACACAGTCATTATCTTTTGAGCATTTCCCTTTTGTTCATGAATAGAGCTCTTTTAGACACAATGGGTTGTTCTTCTCTACCACTCTTTCTAGAAACTCCATTAACTCTCTTGCCCTATGCCTGGTTGTGCCAGTTCATACCTCTTTTTTTTTTTTTTTAATGCTTATTTTTGAGAGAGACAGAGACAGAATGCAAGTGGGTTAGGGGCAGAGAGAGAGGGAGACACAGAATCCGAAGCAGGCTCCCTATCAGCTGTGCTGACAGCTCAGAGCCTGACGCGGGCCTCGAGCTTATGAGCTGTGAGATCATGACCTGAGCCAAAGTTGGACGCTCAACCGACTGAGCCACCCAGGTGCCCCCCATACCTCTTTTTATGTAAGAGGAACCCCACATAGTCTTCAGAGCCTTGTGAAAAAAACGAAACTCAAAGTGTGCCCTGTATGTGGGTTTGTCTGATGGTTTCTCATGTCTGTGTGTATTTTATTTCGTATAATTTACATGTTAATTGGTATTAAATTCAAACAGGTGAGTCTTGTCAAAATTTTTGGTGATAGGATCTTGTTTAACTTTGTACATACCATATAAAGTCTGTTTATTTATATTGGGGATACAATACTACTACATTTATCTTTCATTTCTGCCTATTTTCCTCAGTCCTGGACTTGTTTGCCTGTGTTGTTCCTAATACCCAAGTGATCCTCTGTCACTCATCCTTTCCCCCCAGTCCATGTATTTTTGTATTGTGACTGGAAGGGCCCTCAGATTTTGACCATCCAAGCTCTTCATTTTATAGATGACAAAAAGTAAGCCTGCAAAAGGGACATTTTTCGGCCAAGGTCACATACCTGCTAGAGCCTAGGCTCACAAGTGTTTTTTTACTATACTACCCCAGGCTCCACATGTCAGGAATTTTCCAAAGCACTAGACTAGTAATAACTACTTCAACAGCTAGTGAGTGCATGCTACTGGAAAGGGCACAGGTTTTGGAGCCACATTTGGGTTTGGATATCTTGTGCTACCCTCTACTGGCAGGGTAAATTGGGCAAGTAACTAAAACTTGTGGGGATTCTTTCATCCTTCTTAATATGGGAATAATAACAATGATACATTCAGGTTATTGTAAGTATTGGATTGTATAATCTGTATAAAGTACCCATCATACATATGTTTAATAAATTAGTTACAAAAAGCTGATCATAGGGAAATGTTATATGCAGAAATAATTTAAAGTAGGTATTTTATAACTGGCTACTCTGACCCTCTCTTATTCAGTAGTATTCCCCTAAACTCAGCATTGAAGTATGAATGAAATGAGTTGTCTGGAAATGAATTCCTGCAAGTTATTTATACCATGACTGTGATTCATGCATTTCCCTTTTCTCTATGGCTTTCATCTGTACTTGGCTGCAGTGTATCTTGTCCAAAAATTTTTGTACAAGTTTGAACTCACCCAAAGAAGACATCTGGAGTGTACTTGGGTTTATCCCCTGCTTTTTTTTTTTTTTTTAGCTAAACACTAGGATATAAATCTAAAATATAATTTATATAGAAGGTTATATTCATATTTTTGAGAAGTTTGAGGTCTTTAGTGTTATTCTGAAACTCATTGAATTATGTAATGAATGGCTTCAATATAAAATTATATGTACCTGTTTGGAGTATAGGTAGAAGTTATCACGCTCAACACAAAGGGGCCCAAGATTGCTTTGTTAGAAGGAAGCAGAACTACATTGTCCGAACCCAGTAGTATGGAGACAAGGAACGAGTTAGAAAACAAAAGCTAAGATTGAATTAGCAAAGGCCAGAAGCAGCAAAAGAATGTTTGGAAGCTTCAGAATTAGTGATTCAGGAGAATTTCAGTTGAGGGCTTCTCAGATTGCATAAATGTCGTTGGCTGACTGGAATTCACTTAAGACTGAAGTATATGGAAGGATTTTAAGAAACTAGATAGAATGAATTTTACCTCCCTAATAAAGAGAGGGCTCCGGAGAAGGAGTTTTGGCTTCAATTTTAGACAGATATTAAGTGAAACTAGAAAGAGACACTATGTGCTTTGCACACGGTGGGGTCCTCCTTCTGGAACCCTTGATTGCCAAGGGACTTTCAAGCTCATATAATTTGGTCCATAACTATGATTAGACATGCAAAAGATGTACACACTCTTAGAGTTTCCTTGATTACTTTTTCAGTAAGATGAAAGTGAAAGAGAATGTAGCAGTGATTAAGGATCAAACGTTTGTTCCTTGTGCCTGTTCATACCTAATGTCCTGCATTAGATTAAGAGCCTTGGTCCAGTAGTTTCTTAAAGATAAAAAGTATGCATGATTTTGAAAGGATATTGGACAATCAAGTATGGCCAGGAAGTAGAAGGTGCTATTTTGCTATATTATGGGTTCATCCAGATGGGATCAAACCAGAGGAATTTGGCAAGCATTGGGACTCACCACTTAGAACCACACTGGAATAGTTGTGGTAGCAAAAGAATTTCTCCAGGAGTCTTATTCCACTTGAGGCATAACAGCCAAAGATTCCTGGCTCTTGAGGGGAGAGTGCCAAAGTTGATAAATTTTAGAACGATCAACTGAAGTCTATAAATTCAGGAGAAATAGTTCAATTAGATGACACCGGGACTATGTATTCCCATAGTTTTCAGACAGAAGAAATACTGTGAGTAAATGTGTCTTCATAATTTGCTCTTCCCTAATCTCATGTCCACCCATCAAGATTTAACATACTACAGTTTAATAAATAAGAAGATTATAAAAGAATATTACTTTAATAGCTTGTGTTTGGCATCTTCTCTGTTCTTCTTGATATTCTGACATATTATGTATGCCATTTTTACAGGAAATTCTGACATATTATATATGCCATTTTTATAGGAATAACTTGTTTCATTGTGCTTTGCAGATATTACATTTTTTACAAATTGGAAGGTTTGTAACAACCCCACGTCAAGCAAGTCTATTGGCACCATTTTCCCAGCAGCATTTTCTCACTTTGTGACTCTGTCATATTTTGGTAATTCTCACAATATTTTAAACTTTCTCATTATTATCTTTGTTACAGTGATCTGTGATCAATGATCTTTGATACTACTATTAGAATTGTTTTGGGGTGCTTTGAACCTCATTCAACCTTGCCATTTTTTAAAGCTTTCTGGCAAGGCTTCTCCATGGCCTAACATTTGCCTTCCTGTTTAATCATTCTCTGAGCCTTTTTATACTCTAGTAAAGTGAATTACACCTGCCAGTACACCTTATCATCCTCAGTCTTTCTTATTCCTTGTAATCTGATGTCTATCCCTATATCATCCAGTCGTATCCCCTTCAAGTGCTTGCCCAGTCCACTGACTTACACACATTAGGTTTTCATTAAGTATTTGTACTTAATGAGAATGAAAAAGTGTTCTTTATATTTTTTTAAATGTTTATTTTTATTATTTATTCTGAGAGAGAGAGACAGAGAGAGACAGAGACAGAGAGAGAGAATGCACACGAGTGGGGAAGGGGCAGAGAGAGAGGGAGAGGGAGAGAATCCCAAGCAGGCTCCATGCTCTCACCAGAGCTCAGCGTAGGGCTCAATTTCATAAACCATGAGACATTACCTGAGCCAAAATCAAGAGTCAGATGCCCAACTGACTGAGCCACCCAGGCACCCCAGTTCTTTATATTTTAAATATCATGGAGAGAGACTTACAACACAGCAGGAAGGAACTGTGACTGAAGAGTCAAACATGAGACCAAAATTGGGAGCTTTAAAAATATTTTTAATAGCTTTGTTGAGTCATAATTGACATCCAATAAACAGCACATATTTAGCACAATTTGATAAGTTTTAATATATGTATACACACAGGAAATCATCAGCACAATCAAGATAATGAACATATCCATTATCCCCAAAGTTGCCACATGGCTATTGTAATCCATTTCTCCCAGCCCTCTCCACCTTTATCTCCTCTTGCACTGATCTGTTTTGTCAATCAAGATTTGTTTGCATTTTCTAGAGTCATACACAAATGAAATCATATGGTATAAACTCTTTTGGATCTGGCTTTTTCACTCAGTGTAATTATTTTGAGATTCATCCATGGTGTTACATGTATTAATACTTCATTCCTTTTTATTGTTAAATAGTATTCCACTGCATGCATATACCACAATTTGCTTATCTGCTCACCTATTGATGGACATTTTGGGATCTTTCCAGTTTATGGCAATTACAAATAAAGTCACTATGAACATTTGACTACAAATAGTTGAATGTAGGTATGCTTTCTTTTCTTATGAGTAAATAACCGGGAGTAGAATGGCTAGATCATAGGATAGTGTGTGTTTAGCTTTGTAAGAAACTGCCAAACTGTCTTCCAAAGTGACCGTATCATTTTGCATTCCCACCAGCAATGAACTAGAGTTCCTGTTTTGTCACCAGTATTTGATGATTTCAGTGCTTTGAATTTCAGCCATAGGTGTATAGTGGTATCTCATTGTTTAATTTGCAGTTCCCTAATGACATGAAGTTAAACATCTTTTCATATATTTATCTGTCCTCTATATATCTGCTTTTGTGAGGTGTCTATTCAGATCTTTTACCTATTTTTAAATCAGATTATTTTCATACTGTTGAGTTTTAAGAGTCCCTTGACTATTTTAGATACAAGTCCTTTATCCAATATGTGTTTCGCAGATATTCTTTCCCAGATTGTGGTGTGTCTTTTCTTTCTTTTAATAAGTGTCTTTTGCAGAGAAGTTTTTAACTATAATGAAGTCCAAGTTAACAATTTTTTCTTTCATGGATAGTGCTTTTGGTGTTATATCAAAAAACTCATTGCCAAGCCCAAAGTCACCTAGATCTTCTCCTATGTTATATTTTAGAAGTTTTATAGTTTTGTGTTTTATATTTAGTCTATCATTCATCTTGAGTTACTATTGTGAAGGGTGTAAAGTCTGTGTCTAGATTCATTTTTTTTTTCATGTGAATGTCTAGTTTGTTCCAGTACCATTTGTTGAAAAGTCTATCCTACATGAAATTGCCTGTGCTCTTTTGTCAAAATCCAGTTAACTATATTTATGTGAGTCTATTTCTGGGCTCTCTATTCTGTTTCACTGGTGAAATTATCTATTCTCTCACTGATACCACACTGTTGTATTACTGTAGCTTTATATTGTCTTGAAGCCTGATAGTTTCAGTCCTCCAACTTTGTTTTTCTTATTCAATATTATGTTGGCATTATGGGTCTTTCTGCCTTTCCATATAAACTTTAGAATTGATTTGTGTATATTCATAAAGTAACTTGCTGGGAATTTGATTGGATCTAGATCAAATTGTGAAGAATCAACATCTTGACAATAGTGAGTCTTCCTATCTTTTACCATGGAATATCTCTTCATTTATTTAGATCTCCTTTGAATTTTTTCATCAGAGTTTCCTCATATAGATCTTGTATACACTCTGTACAATGATCTTGTTCATTACCTAAGTGTTTCTCTCTCTCTTTTATAAGCTTATTTATTTATTTTGAGAGAGAGAGGGAGAGAGTGAGAGAGAGAGAGAGAGAGAGAGAGAGAGAGAGAATCCCAAGCAGCGATTTCACCAACAGTGAGATCATGACCTGAGCCAAAATCAAAAGCTGGATGCTTAACTGACTGAACCACCCAGGTGCCCCCACCCCCCTCACTTCTTTTGATGCCAGTGTAAAATGTTGCATTTTATTAAAAAAATTTTTTTAGTGTTGTATTTATTTTTGAGAGTGAGAGACATAGCACAAGCAGGGGAGGGGCAGAGAGAGTGGGAGACACAGAATCCAAAGCAAGCTCCAGGCTCTGAGCTGTCAGCACAGAGCCCAAGGTGGGGTTTGAACCCATGGACCATGAGGTCATGACCTGAGCTGAAGTCAGATGCTTAACTGACTGAGCCACCCAAGCACCCTAAAATGTTGCATTTTAAATTTCAGATTCCAGTTGTTCATCACTGGTATGTAAGGAAACAATGGATTTTTGTACATTAACCTTATATCCTGTCTTCTTTTGGATTGACTATTTTTTTATAATTTCATTTTACCTCCTTTGTTGCCTCATTAGCTATAATTCTTTGTTTAGTTACTTTTCTGATTTCTTTAGGACTTATCTTTAACTTACCACAGTCTGTGTGAAACTTAGAGTAGCCTTACTCTAGTTGTCATACATTTTATTTACAACAAAGTTACACATTAATTATAAATCCTACAATACAGTTTTGTTTAATCAATTATCTTACAATATATTTAAATAATAAGAAAGATATCATGTATATATTTACCAGTAACTACCATTTCCATTGTTCTTTATTCCTTTGTGTAGATGCCATCTACAATTTCCATCTGGTGTTATTTAACTTTTGCCTGAAAGACTTATTTTATCTTTTATTGTGCATTAGGTCAGCTTTGAGTGTCTGAAGAGGTTTTTATTTTACTTTTGTTTTTGAAAGATAGTTTTTCTGAGAATGATTTCTGGTGATAAATTATTTCAGCTTTGAGTGTCTGAAGAGGTTTTTATTTTACTTCTGTTTTTGGAAGATAGTTTTTCTGAGAATAGAATTCTGGGTTGACAGTTTTCTTTTTCAGTTTTTTAAAGTTGTTGCTCCACTAAATTTTACTTTTGTTGTTTCCAACTAGAAACTGCACTCATCTTTATTTGTGTTTCTCTGTACATAACACATTTTCCTTTCTCATGTTCCTTTCAATTTTTTCTCTTTTCATTGGTTTTGAGCAGCTTAATTATCATGTACCTTCATGTGATTTTTTTCATGTTTTTTTATGCTTGGGGTTTGTTGAGCTTTTTTGGTAGGTGGATTTATACTTTTCATCAAATTTGTAAAAATCCTGGCCGTTATTTTTTCAAATATTTTTTTCTTCTCTCTTTACCTCCTCTTCCTTGGGGACTCCTGTTATATATATATTAAGTCACTTGAAGTTGCCCTATAGCTCACTGATGCTGTTTTTGTTTTTGTTAAATTTTTTTCTGTGTTTCATTTTGGATATTCTCTATTGTTATTCCTTCAAATTCACTAATAGTTATTATTTATATCTGTTGCTCCTAGTTCCTATTGTGTTTTCTCGTTCTTCATTGTATAATCAAATTACATCCAGTGTATTTGTTATTTCATACATTGTATTTTTTTATCTCTAGAAGTTTGATTTTGTTTTGTTTTGTTTTAGTATCTGTAACTTAACTCTTAAAACGCATGGCATATAGTTATAATAATTATTTTAATGTCCCTGTCTGCCCATTCTAGCATCTTTGTCAGTTCTGAGTCCATTTCTATGGACTTTTCTCCTCATTATGGTCTTAGTTTCCTGCTTCTTTGCATGCCCGGTTATCTGATTGGATACCAGACATTGTGAATTTTACCTTCTTGGGTGCTGTATATTTTTGTCTTCCTACAAATCTTGAGCTTTGTTTTGAGATGCAGTTAAATCAGTTGGAAACAGTTTGATCCTTTTGAATCTTGCTTTTAAGAACAGTTTTGGTAACACCAGAACCATTTAGTTTGAAACTAATTATTGTCCACTATTAAGGCAAGACCCTTGTGGGTACTGTTCCCAGTGCTTCCTGAATTATAAAGTTTTCTCAGCTGGTTCATGGGAATAGCCCTGTGTGAATGCCAGATACTCTTCTCTATACTCCTTTGAGATCATTCTCTCCCTTGCCTCAAGTGGTTTCCTCACATGTCTGCACTAATCAGCACTCTGCTGAATATTTGAGGGAGACTCTCCACAATCTCTCTTGTGAACTCTGGTGCCTTGTTTTTTCCAGATCCTCAGCTTCATCTCCTTACTTCAGGGAGTCTGGACTTTACTTGGGTTCCCTCTCCCTGCACCATGCCCTGGAAATTCTTTCGAGGCAGCAAACTGGGGCAGTCCGTGGAGAGCTCTCCTTGTTTGTTTTCCATCTCTCAGGGATCACTGTCCTTTAGTGCTTGATGTTCAGTGTCTTTAAAAAAAAGTTTGTCTCATATGTTTTGTCTTTTAAAAAGCTTTTTGGTTGTTTTAGGTGATAAGGTAAATTTGGTCCCTTTTACTCCATCTTGGTCAGAAACAAAAGGGCTTCTTTTAAGTTTTCAAAGGTGGTTTTAGCAATGACCGATAGCAAAACAGGGAGTCTCTAAGTGAAATATCCATGATGTTTCATCATAAATTGAAAGTTTGGAAGGAGAATTAATCTCAGAATTACCCTTTATCTATTCTTCCTTCTACTCAGATCCTTCACAAATATCTCCCTAATGAAATTCCTCTCATACATTATTGACCACATTGATGGGTAGATTATTGAATCTGGAAGGAAAAGATGTACAAAAGTCACTAGAGTTGTAAGTTTCATAGAATCTATTATGTAAAAAGGAAATGGTGCAAAGGGAACCAAGTTGGTATCATTGCACAGTATTTTAATTTATTTTTAAACATTTTTTAAAATATTTATTCATTTTTGAGGAGAGAGAGAGAGGGAAGCCAGGAAGGGCAGAGAGGGAGACAGAGAATCCAAAGCAGCCTCTGAGCTGTCAGCACAAAGCCTGACACGGAGCTCAAACCCACAAACCGTGAGATCATGACCTGAGCTGAAGTTGGACACTCAACTGACTGAACCACCCGGGGACCCCAGTTTCTTGATACCAGTAAATAGTTGTGATATTTTTGTTTTTGCTTGTTTTTCTTTCTTTCTTTTTTTTTTTTTTTCTTTTTTTGTGCTTCACTGGGAAGCCCAAGTGATCTTTGGCAAGAAAAGAAGCAGGGAAAAAATATCAGAAAGTTAAAGAAATGTGATTATCTCCTTCCTGTTCTTACAGCCCCTATAATGTCAGCCAAGTCAGTAAATGCTTGCAAAAATCCAGCTGGAATGTGATAAGGTAGTTGTTGCAACTGCTTTCTCCTTTTATAGATAGTTTAAAAAGTAGAAAAGTTCAGTGAAAAACAGCAGTTAGTAGAATGCAACTGTGAATCTAGTAGAAGTGTGAGTTTCAAATTGACTAAGTCCTCAGAGTAGATAGAGGCCCTTCTAAGTTTGACTAGCAACACACAAAGACCTGGAGTTCATCTGCCCAGTTTATGTGGTTAATTAGCACTTAGAGTTTCCTCAATAGGGGCGAGTGAAGTAAAAGCTAGATAATATCTTATAAGATCTTTTTTTTTTTTTTCTGTCTTGTACTTCTTGGAAAAGGGGCTTGGACTATTGAATTGGAAGGGAACAATTAAAACAGACTTTAAAATGAAGCCCTGACATGCTGGCTGCTTGCCTGCTGTGTCGGGGCAGCTCTGTTCCAGGGAGACAGAATGCCTTTTTGTTTGTTTGTTTGTTTCCAGACAATTTCCTGCGTCATCACATTTTTTTTTGAGCCAAGTGTTTGAGGTTGGTGATGTTGACAGAGCCCTGGAGAATGGAAGGAGTTCATCTCCACAGACAAAAGCTTTGTATTTCAAGTTTAAAAATTCCAGAATATTTTTCTGTTATATTGCTATTCTTAGTTTTTTTATGCCCCTTTGTGGGGGAAGACTGGTCTCCCCTGTATCTAATTTTCAGCCTTTAGGTGGGTCCCTCTTGTAAGTCAAGAAAGCACGTTAGAAAAACCATTCCTCTTGGCATTTATGAAACTTGCAATAGCGTATCTTGCTCTGCTAAGTAGTACATGCAGTATGCCCAGAAGGCTTAGGGTTATTATTAGTAGTAGTAGTGGTATATGTTCTATATTTATTCATATTTAATTTCACTATAATAGGGTCATTGCATACCAGGTGACATTTATTCAGGAAGTATTGGGGAAAATATAAAATATAGTTGAGCTATAATGAATTATGATGATTTACATTTATTAACAAATTTCCTTTTATTAGTAAGTCACCCAAGACTGCTTTTGACAGTTTGAAAACAGAAACGTTGATACTTTTTTTTTTCCTGGTAAGATTTTGAACTCTTTTAAGTAAAGTATAAACTCTTGTTCAGAATTAAGTCCTTAACCTGTCTCCATAGCACCTCTGATTGAAAGAAGTTGTTGCAGTTTATAAAGGACTTATTTGTGGTAGGTGGAGGTGGTGGTGTTGGGGAGGTGGGAATTGGGGGAGGAGGGAGTATGAAGTACCCAAATATTTATCTAGCTTCTATTATGTGCCAGGGGCTAGGCTAGACATTTGTATGTTATCCTTTTATAAACTGCCATTTCTGAATCTATGAAAATGGCCCTCATGATTAGGTGGGATTTAGAGAAGAACTAGAAAATATTATTTTTTTAACCTATACTTATAAAAGAGTGCTATTAAAAGCTCATTTAACGTGAGTGCTTCTTTTTCTTCCTCTGCTTTAGATTTAAACTCTTTTTCTATAAGCTAATCAATACACAACATTCTTAAGCATGTTATATGAAAGGAGTGGCATTATGAAACGTGGGGACATTACATAGAGTAATACAATAAAAGGTAAAGGATTAAGTAGTCTAAGAATTTTAGAACTAAAAATAATTTTCAAAACCACTTGGACCATTAATTTCATCTGGCAGTCGAGAAAACTGTTGCCCTGAAGCATATCAGCCTTGCCCAAGAGAGCCCATTAATGCAGACAGAAGAGAACCTAGGTTGTTTAACTGCCAGTTCACTCTTCTTTCTACTGTATCCTAATTCTGTTTCCTGCCTTACTTTAGAAGGAGCAATCCACACGAGCTTTACATCCTGAATACGAACAATAATACTAGCAATAACAAACTATTATGTTTAAAAATATAGTTTACACCTCTTGGTTGATTGTTGGTTGGTTTCTGTTTGGTTTGTCAAAAGGCTTTAGGGAGCCAGGTATTAGATAGGTCATGGCCTCACCTATTATTTTCAAAATTGGAGAAAAGTAATTCTAGAAGAATCCCCTTAGATAAGCTTTTAAACTATGCATTTAAATGTGTAGGTAGTTGTACTCTCTGCTGTGATGGTCCTAGAAGACATTGCTCAGGTCACAGCTTATTATTTTTGAGGCCATAGAAAGGGAAAGAGGCTTTGCCCTGATGTATCCCATGAAATGAATAACAGGCAACATTTAGGGAAACCTAGTTGATGGAGACTATTCTCACCACACTCTTTCCATGGCCCTTTTTCTCCTTCCCCCACACCATTTAAACTCGCCTTGACTAAATGCAATGAACAGGAACCATTGTATGAATCGGAAGGAAAGTGTCTTAAATATATGAAGTTATAATGACTTGGTAAGTGCTATAAAAATATTCTGCAACTGAGTTAGAAATTGCATCATCCATGCCTGTGGCACTATGGACTGGGCCCAAACGGTGTAATTCTCCAGTGTAATACTGAAGTAATTTTTGCATCTGCCAAGTAAATAGTTTAAATTTCAAACCTGTGAAATGGCAAGCTATAATTGTTCAATTCCAGTGAACCACAGGTGTATTTAATTTCCTTCCTTTACTTCTCGCTGTCTTTTTTAGGTAGGCCGAACCAACTAAATAAAGATTGTGCTCTTGTATGAATCTACAAGGTGAGCTTTAAAGTCAGTCAATATATTTGAATGCCTACATATTATAGAGCGCTTTTAAAAGTACAAACTCCTTAATAGAGTGAAAGTCCATTTTATTTAGAGAAAATCATTTTCACTCACATATGTTATAATAATGATAGAAGTGGCATATGGTAATGACAGAGCGTGGGGAGTCAGAAAATATGGATTTTTGCCCTATTAATTTTTCATTTGATCTGGCTTGAATCATTTCCTTTTTCTCTAATTTTTGTATCTGCTAAAGGTGAATAATACTTCCATTCACCACATAGAGGTGCTGGGAGAATGAAAGATAAATTCTCCAAAGCACTTTGAACTGCTTAAAAGAAAAACTTTTAAAAATAAAAGTTTATTTTGCTATCTTGTTATTTCTTATGTTCAGATACCACAGTAAGTGTTAGAAGAGGCTTGAAAGGTTTAGCTATTTTTCATAACCCTTTTTTAAAAATTTTTATTTAAAAAAATTTTTTTAACGTTTATTTATTATTGAGAGACACAGAGCGTGAGCAGGGGAGGGGTAGAGAGAGGGGGAGACATAGAATCTGAAGTAGGCTCCAGACTCTGAGCAGTCAGCACAGAGCCTGATGCAGGGCTCGAACTCACAAACTGCGAGATCATGACCTGAGCTGAAGTCGGTCTCTCAACCAACTGAGCCACCCAGGCGCCCCTCATAACTCTTATTTGTAGGTAAGGAGATTTGTTATAATTCCCTGTATTTTACAAACAAGGAAATTAAAGCCCCGAAAGATTTGTTTACTTTTGGGCCTAAAGTGAAAACCCTGTATGAGAATTGGGGCAAATTAGTGGGATTATAGATGTAGTAACATTGGCCATGAGTTGATAATTATTGAAGCAGTTAATGAGTATATGGGGGATCATTATACTATCTTGTATACCTTGTATATGTTTCAAATCTTACATAATAAAAAGTTTAAAAAAGATAATAGTACCTGTTTTTATTTACAAAGGCCTTTTAAAAAGCTACTGAGCCCCTCTGTCTCTGAGGCATGGAGAATTCTTTATTTCTTAGGTTCAGCAAAAAGGAAAAAAAAAATTGAAAAATATCTTATATGTATGAACCTGTGAGCATTGACATTGTAGTTTTTCATATTCAATTTTTACATTCTATTTCCAGTGCTTTCTAAACCACTCGCTGCTTTTGGAACTTTTAACTTAATATGCTATTTTAAAAGAATTAATAGATTATTTTTTTTTTCTTATGCCTGTTCTAGACATTTGTCACCTCTTTGTCATCATCGATTTTAGATTTTAATTTTCCTATTTCTGGAAATTGTTGGGAATTATAAGCAGTCACTTATTAACTCGATTATTTTATGCTTCAGTGGACTTGTCAGTGGGTGGCCTGTGAATTATGTCAACTTTTAGAGACACAGATCAACCATGCTACCCTATACTCATGACAGAAAGCTGCTGACCTCCCCATTGCAGGCAGGATCTTATAGTCGAATAGCATTTGAAATATGTGAAAGCACTCATATTGAACAAACAAAATCACCTTCAACCTGGGTTACTTTCACTGGTAGACTTGAATGGTTAACGCTTGTCATTTCATAAGCTCCTAGATAACACAAATGCTGAATTCAAAATACAACATATTTGGTATCATTTGTTTTTAGGCATCCAAGGAAATCAAATTTAGAATGTAATCACAGAACTTTAGAGTTAAGAAAGATCTTAATGATCATCTGGTATAGCCCTTTCAGTTTATGTTTGAAAGAACTAAAGATTTGAAAAGGCCAGATAACTTGCTCAGTTACATACCTTAGTATTGGCAGAACTAGAACTTGAACTTGAGTCTCTTAGTTTTCAATTCAGAGTTCTCAGCTGGGTTGCCTCTCAAATGTGTTTAGATCCTTGATGTTATTTGTGAACACCAGAAATGTCTCTGCTTCTTACAGTTTAGAAATTTTACTCTACTTGGCAACACCATGCTGAACCATATTGAAGCTTAAGGCAAGATGAAAATTCAGTGATACTGATCCTGTCTAAAATTCTGGTATTTTCTGCATTATGGGTTTTTGGCATTAATTTTGATTTCTAAAAAATTGCATTAAAATACTATTTTATCTTGATTACTGGGTTTTACCAACCTCTAAAATTTTGCAGCTGAGGTTGGTGCCTCACTTGATTCACCCTAGCCCCAGCCCTGCTATTTTTATTTAACCCTCTAACTCTATAAATCCCTTCTTTCAGCCTTCTGGCAATAAAAAAAGAAAAAAAAATCAAGCTATGGAACATTTATACTGAAAGCAAGCCCTTTCTGTTAGCCACCTAAAAATGATGGTAACAAAGAAGACAAACCAGAATTTGCATGTGCTATTCATTGACTTGATTGAAGGTAACTTAAAACATAGCAATTTTTGGCTCTATGAGTTTAAGCTGTCTTAGAATGTCTCCTAGGTTATTGAAAAGAGCTCAAAACCAAGTCATGGGTTCAATTTTCTGATCCTTCTCTGTATTGTGTTTTGAGCTCTTATGTAATTATGTTTGTTTTGATTTCTATAAATTAAGAATCAGGGAAGGAAGCTCTTTATAGGCCTATTGTGTTCATTATTTTACTTGGTCTTCTCAACAGCTGTTTAAGATAGGTAACTTATTGGATAGGACTATTTTGGTTCCAGATGGTAAAACAGAACTCATATTGACTTAAGTTAAAATAAAAGGGAATTTGCAGCCAACCAATGAAAATCTAATGGGTAGATCTGACTTCACATATTAACACATTTCATAAGGGTTTGGTCTCTACATCTTTCCAGTCTTTTCTCTGAAGAGTTGGCTTTTCCACACACAGAAGCCTCAGGCTTACTCTCTATGAGTTTAGTAACTTCAGAAAGGGAATAAGTTTTTCCTCATTGCTCCAGCAAAAGCCTCAGAATTGGTTATAATTGGCCCAGCATGGATCACATGCCTATCCCTGAACCACTAATTAAAGCTCAGGGGATGCAGGTATTTCATTGGCTAAGTCTGGTTCAATGCTCAATCTCAGAGCAGTGGTTTGAGAGCAGGAAAGCCCTTTCCCTTACAGGAAGAGGGAACTTCTTAACGGCTTACCCCCAAAAGGGATGCTGGATGGCAAAGACAAATGTCTATTAGGATCTTATTCGCATTTCACTAATGAGGAAGTTGAGGCTTGAGACGCCTGGGTGGTTTAGTCGGTTGAGTGTCTGACTTCGGCTCAGGGCATGATCTCACCATCTGTGGGTTTGAACCCCGCATTGGGCTCTGTGCTGACAGCTTGGAGCCTGCTTTGGATTCTGTGTCTCCCTCTTTCTCTGCCCCTCCATTGCTTGTGCTTGTTTATTCTCTCTCTCTCTCTCTCTCAAAAATAAATAAACATTTAAAAAATATTTTTGTAAATGAGGAAGTTGAGGCTTAATTAACTAAATTTCCACAAGGCTACACAGCTGAGTGATTAAGTCCTAATTTTGACCCAAATCTGCCTAACTCTAATTTCTATCCTCTTTTCCCCACACCTTGTTGTCTCCCTGGAATACCATACTCCTTCTCCTTACGTTTCTCCAGGAAACTGTGATGGTTGCCATTTTTCTATAGCACTTTTCCATCAGGGTGTGATTTTGCTGCCAGAAGAAATTTGACAAAGTCTGGAGACATTTTTGGTTGTCAGAACAGTGCAGGGTGGTTTGAGGGGTGTTGTGAGTAGAGACCATCCTGCAGTCACAAGCCAACCCCCACAACAGAGTTACCCGGTCTAGAATGTCAACAGAGCTGAAATTTGAACATGCTTTACAGTTTTCATTTCTAGGCTATTACTATTAACATAACTTTTGAAAGAAAGATGTAATCAGGAGCAAGACTGAAATAATTCAACTATCTAGGTACAATTAAGTAACTTCTCAATTAAGGGAAACTGCTTTATTTTCATAGCAGCCAATTTTAGAATACTGCATTCTCTTACTTAATGGGTAAATTGAAATAGCACATATGTGCCTTTAAAAAAACTGTTTTATGCAGGCTTTAGCTAACTTCACAGGCATAATTTTTTTCATTCCAAAGCCATATAAATTTTCCTCAAAATGTAGATCTAGGGATATTTTAAATCAAATACTGAATACTTTTAAAACAAATATATAAGTTTGTCTTGGAAGCCTTTTAAAGATTTCAAATAGAAGATTCTATACCAGGGGACATATTTTTAGAACTTTCAGGCAAAGCATTTTTTAAATTGCTGATGATAATAAGAAATTTAATGATTAAATAAGAGGTTTAATTTAATAAGAGATTTAATTTCTTTCTATGAGCAAGTGCTTTGTAAAAGAATAACGAAGGCAGAAGAGTGCATTTAATGTGTTATAGCTGCTAGTTTGGGGGTGTGACACTTCAGAGAAATCAACCTTCATGTTCAATGATATTAAAATGGATCGAACTGTCCACTTCCCTGAGACTACAAGGGAGTTCTGAATGGTGCAAATCTGAATTATCCTAGGAAACTTATGTTTCTATAGTTCACCACAGACAGTGTTCCAGTAGAATAACCCAATGTTTAGGGGGATCCTACACATTGCATTCACATAAGAAATCTTCCGCAGTTCATCAAAATCAAATTTATTATTGGAGTTGGAAGATTGGGGGTTTAGCATTTTCTGATTTTGCCAGTTTTCCACAAATAGTTTTTCAGTGTTATGTTCCAAAAACCTCATGACTACATCCATGGAATCCATTCCTCTGTCAGGTTCTTTTCAACCTCATCAGACCCAACCCAGATCAACAACATTTTCTCTGATTTCAACCAGATAATTCCTATTTGCTTTGATATCTCACATGGAAAACCCTCCTCCCATCATCTCTCTTAATCACTTGAGGTTCCTTCAGCTCACGCCCGTCCCCACTGGCTTGGCTTCACTCCCTCACCTGACCGAGCTGCCTAATCCAGGAAATACGCACTGGTTTTCTATTTCTTCTGTTCTTCTGCCCTCTCTTGGGGCCTCTCTTCCCTCCCCTGTATTATCTTTTTTCCCTCATGTGTTACTCCTACTTCCTTCTGTTTCCCAAACTTTATTTACTGGCTCCCTGTCCTGAGACTTAGCCGTTTCTTAGTTCATGACCTCATCTCCTAAGGTGTCTGTTGTCTACCCACTACACATATTCTAGTAAGGTATGTATGTACTTGGAGGCCATCTATTCGTTGTTAATAAACTAGTTTGTAGTTTCCTAGGAAATAAGGCAGGCAGCTTCTGATCTTCAAACCACCCAAGGTCTTAATCACTAAAATGCAAAGCCTTTTGTCACATTAAGATAGGCAATAATATTTGTCTGCAAAAAAATGTCAGAAAAATACTTTGATAAATGGTGCTGGGTAAAGTGTTATAATTTATTATTATGCAGGCCTACTATTTTTCTTGAGAAGAAATGTTCTTAGAGATTTGGAATTTCTTTTCTATTTATGAGCATTTTCCTGGTGCTATCTGAAGTTTACTCCTCCCCATAGCTTTGTTATGTAAGTTGGTATTCTCTGTTTTATAGAGCAGAGAGATGAGAAGTCACTTGACTAAACAAGTCATTTGACCTGTTTAGAATTTCACAGCAAGCTAATTGCAGAGCCCTTGAGTTTCCTGTGTCTTAGCTCCCGTGACATAAATATAAAATGATTTATTTTGCATTGCTTATTGATATGAATGCCTTGGAGCATTTCCTTTCCTTTAATAAAATCATGAAAATTATTACCTAGTAAAGAAATTGTTAGAATAGAAAAGAAATGAACTAGGCACAATGTACCTGCATTTGATTACCACCTTTTCAACTGACTGGTAATGGGGGATGTTGTTTCCTAGGCTCTCCTTTTGAATTGTGAAAACTGTACTCATTTTATTCTGTCTTGGTGATGTTCCTTGAAGCTCTTTGAGGGGAAAAAAAAAACTTGAAGTGCAAACTGTTATTATTGATTAACTTAAATGACCCTTGTTTGTTTGCAAAGCTCCCAGTGCTTTCTGGGACAGGTGCTCCCATTGGGGAGCATTGTGGAGTGTGGTGGGAACCAGCCGTGTCACAGTAATTTCTTTTGGATTTCTAGAACTGTTTTTCTGTTGGGTTGAAATGGAGAAACAGCTTGTGGAACTGCTTTTGGTGCTGCCATGAGTGTGTTTGGGAAGAAAGAGTGCATTCCGATGGAATGTTAGGGGGATGTTAGCTGTTCAGGAAAAATAACCCTTACCAAAGTTAATGGCTCCCACTAGCATTTTCAGTAACATGTACCAGATGTGAGTAGTTAATTATTCTCAGATCTGATAAGTACCTGCCAGCCAAGGCTAATTTTATTTTCAGTAAACAGTGGCCAAAGGTCCTAGCTGTTCATTTGATAGGATAGGGCCTGTTTGCACTTATCTATTAATAAAAGCACAACACTCCTTCAGTTTTCCTTTCCCAGGGCCAGATAAAACATTTCAGACACTCAACGTATTTGTCTTCGTAAATCAGACAAAGTAAACAAATCTGGTAGATTAACTTGGTAAACAGAGTGGTTAAGTGTTACCTTTCGAGTTTAGCTCAACGCCATATAAATAGCATTAATCGCATGGTATTTTCAATAACCTTTATGGAGCAAGACAGAGGGTTTTTTTTCCTCCCTCTCAACCACTAGGAATACAGTGTGTTTCTTAAGTACTTTCAGATGTCCTTCTGTAGGGAGATTTGAAAATCACTCTAAAATGAAATTTCTTTTGTCCCATTAATAACACATTGGGAACTTTGCACCAGTTAACATTGTATGTAAACCTGGAAACCTCTGTGATTCATCTCGGAAGGAAAGTAAGACTGCACAGTGGCGTGCAAGCCTTGCCAGACAGAGATAACAGCCATTCAGAGGTTGTTGATTTGGATGGAGCAGTGAGAAAAGGGTCAGCTTTTACAGTGGAGAGAGGAGTAGTTAGGTGGAAATTCAGACTTTATTCATCCAGATTTTTTCCCTTGGGCAGAGAGTCCTATTAAGGTCACAAGTACTATTTATTTTGTGATGTAGATTCTTGACTTGCCAGAAGTGGCATGAAACGGATCAGTTATTTCACACTAGCCAGAAAGACACTATTATCTCAAAGTAACTTCCAGTTATACCAAGGCTCAACTAGATGTGCACGATGACCAGGTGGTATGATATAGGGCTCCAAGTCTCATGCCAGCTCTCAGTATCATCTTGTCCACCTCATTAAACTTTCTTTTTTTAGTAATGATCAAAACAACTCTCTTTACCAAGATAGAGTATCTTTTGCATTGGTATTATACTTGAAGTTGCAAGTACCTTATAAAATTCTTTTTAGTTTTGCATCATGTGTAGTAATCCACTTAATTTGGTAAAGATGGTACATAAAAGAAATAGCTGAAAGACCTTAGAGAAAATTCCCACCCCGCACCTCCAGCCCTGCCCCTCCAATGATCTTTGCATTAATATCTTATTCTATGAGAATGGCTGGCATGTGCCATGAATATAGTGCCAGGTTCCTGGCAGTACCATCCTAAAGGTGACCGATGATGGTGACAGTGTTGAGTGAAGACCAAGAGTCTGGATATCTGTATTCAGTTTCCAGCTTCACTTTAATGACCTGCTGGGAGAGCACAGGCACATTGCTTCTACTCTTTTGGTTTTAGTTTCTCCAGCCATGCCATGAAGATACAAGTCTTAGTCCATTTCCCTACCTGACAAGCAAGTTGTTAAAACTGAGGAGAGAAAGTATAAAGTTCTTATAGCCTAAATGGATAAAAAGTGCTATAACCAAGGGGTAGAAAATATTTATCCAGTTCAGAAGAGTAAGCCTTTGGAGTAAAATTTTTCTGTGTTAATATTTACTAGTCTTGCATATAACAATCATTTGCCATATTTAATGTTTTTTTTTCTCTTTTAATTAGACCCTGAGCATAGTAAAATCCATGGCATGACTTTTAGAAATTGTTTTGTTATCTGTACCAACACTTCAATTAAATATTATATTTTTAGCTATAAACTAAGTCACGTCTTCACCGTGTCCTTGGTTTTAAATGATCTGGGAATACTTATCTGGTGGCACAGGCTAAGTAAAGTAGCAGCAAAGAAAGTGTTTAGAAAGTGTTGCCGAATTCGTAATTCCAGTTAGCCCCAATCTGTTAATGATTCTCAAATCTGTATTTCTTCCGTAGATCTTTTTCCTGAATAAGAAAAAGTTCTACACCCATATATTTCAGTAAGTATACAACCTCTCTATCTGGATGGCCTATGATAATTTCTACTCAATACCTACAAAACTTAAGTTAATATAATGTTCCTGAATTTCCTCACTCTGTGAATGGAAGCACCCTTCTCTCAAGCCACAAAACTCTCATCCCTTCCCCTCAAAGTCTATGGATTTGGCTCTCAGTATTTTATGCCCCTTCTCTCCATCGCCCTGTTACTACCTTAATTGAACTCTTGCTATCTGTCACTGGTTGGCTGCAATTGTCTTCCTGCAACTAGATTTATCCTATTGCTGTCTATTCTCATACCATTTCCAGATTAACCTTCCCTAAATGCAAATCATAAAGTGTTACTTTGTCACTTAAAAAAGGTTAGTGGTTTCTTGTGTCCTACAGGACAAGATCTAAACTTATATTGATTATTGAGGTCTTAGTGATCTTTGCCTTGTTTCTGGCTTCGAATCCTCTTGTAACCTATGCCCCAGCCACATTGACAGTTTATGGGTTCCTAAACATCCACATTGTTGAACACTCTACACTCTTCCCAGAGGTAGGACTCAGTTGATAGATTGAATGGATGGATGAAGTAAACCTTATGACCATATCTACCTGTTCAAATCCCACTCCCTTTTCAGTATTGAATGGAAATGGCCTTAAAAAGTACCCAGATTAAGGGGGCACCAGGGTGGCTTAGTTGTTTAAGCATCCGACTTTGGCTCAGGTCATGAGCTCACTGTTTGTGGGTTCGAGTCCTTTGTCGGGCTCTGTGCTGACAGCTCGGAGCCTGGAGCCTGCTTCGGATTCTGTGTCTCCCTCTCTCTCTGTCCCTCTCCTGCTCACACTCTGTCTCTCTCTCAAAAATAAACATTGAAAAAAATTTTTTTGAAGTACCCAGATTAAGATTTGATAGGTGTACTAGGTTTTTATTTACTATTCATATGATTGAGGGGGCAACAAGAATGTCCTTGTAGCCCCTCCACCTACCCAAAGATTTTATGGATAGTCTGAAATTTCACCATGAAGACTCATTTGTTAAGGTTCTGATATTCCATTTATATTTCTTTCCCTCTTATAACTTTATAGTTACAAAGTACTTCCATGAACAAATGTTATCTTATTTAATTTTGAAAACAATCTTATGAAGATTTTTATCATATATGCTTTAGAGATAAAGAAATACAACTTCAAGGCAATTTACCAATCTAAGGTCATTCCATTGACATGGTGGAGCTAGGGCTTGAGCCTAGGTTCATTGATTCCAGCATCCTCTTTTCCTCAGGCTCTTACCTCAGAAGGAGACACAAATGTATTAACAGTTAAATACCTTAGTGTATATTAGTCACACAGATCACTTGCTCCATGCCACTCACCAAGAGGAGAATTCTGAGGAAATGAGAGTTGTAAATTCTATATTGGAAAAGAGAAACCGATTACAGAGAGAAGATGGAGCATAGTTTTGGAGGCTGGGGCAAGCCTAGGGAAGTTAGACTTTGGTGAGATGTGACAATGGGCCTAGGATGGACACTATCTTAATATAAATGTACAAAATTCATATTTCTTCATTCACCACTTCTTCGTGAAAACTACATTTTGTTCTTCAAATTTTTATTTGAATTCTAGTTGGTTAACATGTAGTGTAATATTGGTTTCAGGATAGAATTTAGTGATTTGTCACATATAAAACCTTGTGCTCAACACAAGTGCCTTCCTTAATACCCATCACCCATTTAGCCCACCTCCCTCCATTAACCCTCAGTTTGTTCTCTATGGTTAAGAGTCTCTTATGTTTTGCTTCCCTCTCTTTTTTTCCCCCTTCCCCTGTATTCATCTGGCAAAAACTACATTTTAACTTAACCTTAATAAAAGGTGTGTAGAAAGTTTCTATCATCATTATATTGATAATCATCTAGATCTTATCAAAGTACAAGATGCTGAATATTAGAATCATATACTTGATATCCCCATAAGAGTTCTTTAAAAATCTTTAATATAATCGTTTCATTGGGAAACACAAGCTATTTTTATGATACAGGTAACACTGGTGGGGTTAAGATCTGTTCTTTGTCTTTCATGTGGGAGGCTTTCTTTAAAAGTCTGCTGATCTTTGGCAATCCATTCATATTGGAGAACAAGAGGTGCAAGCACATGCACACACACACACACACACACACACACACACACACACACACAAACACACTGGTAATTCTAGGTATATGGGCAGTTATGTTGATTGGTGTCTTCATTAGAGGGTTGTGGGCACGGATCCCAGTATTTTGTAGGTGGAGCTCCACATACCCTCATCTGTATATCTTTTCTTTATAGCTCATCTCTATGTGTAGAGAGGAACCTTCCAATTTTCTTTTTGGGGGTGAAACAGATGGTCATCAGAGTTTAGGGGGCTGAGGGAAGGAAAGAGGCAATAGATGGGGATCTTGCTCTCCCCATACATAGACTTTTATTAACCTCCCATTTTGGTTCAGTTTGGTCCAGTACATTCCCACCTCCGCTTTTTTTCTTTGAGTCCAGAATCTGTTTAGGTACACTTCTCCAGAGAATAAACCCTCTGAAGCATGTGCAGGACACACAACCAAACTAAGAGTGTGGGTAAGATTCAAACAGTGGGGAGGGTGAGGAAACCTTTCTGTGCAAGAATAATACAACCAAAGACATGAAGTTGGAGGCAAACCAGAGTGAATGGGAAATAACCAATAATTCACCTTACCTAGAGTGAAGCACACATGAAGAACTGAGTTAGGAGCAAAATAAAGGTGGTAACAGAGACTGCAGCTTCAAAGAGAATACTAAGAAGCCTGGACTTTCTTCTGGAGGTGCCAAGGAGCCAGCTTCCTCATACTAGTTCATTAAATTATGAAGACAGCTTCTGAGTGCATGGTAGATTACTAGAAGGGGGTCACGCATGAATTGAGTTGGGATGCTTCTCTGTGATTTTGACACAATTGACTGTGTTTCTGTTGGGGTCTCCACACCCAAAGTATTTCATATGCATAATGCTGGAGCTTACAGATCCTCAGAGGGTTATCATGCTTGGGAGACTTGATGTTCTTTTTTGTGATCTGCACCTTTCTGATAGTGAAACCGTCTTGTTCTAATGTGAGAGCTCACAGACGTCTCCCGTCTTCTAGATGTTATCAGTTACAGCACTCCTGCAGGTGGGCCGCATGGCCATGGAGCCAGAGACCCTCAGATGAGAAGAGGCTTGAAAGGACCTTAAAACTTTGTAAATGCAGTTTTACTAAATGTCATAGAAATGGACTCCTAGGATTTTTATGCCATTTAATCGGGAGCAAAACGAGAGACGAAATGTTTGTTGCCTAGTACCTTGCTCCGTTCTGCAAAGGCCTTTTATGCTTTTGATGATGATGGTAGTGATAATTTAGAAACATGTTTTGCCCACGTATGTGTACTATAGTAAGACGGTTTTCTTTCTGAGCAGCCTAGGAAGAACGTTCTTTTTTATAGGCCTCAGATACAAGTTCTCTCCCTCAGACTGTTTGCCCAAGCCTTAAAAATACGGCATGATTACACAAGCACTCTGGAATTTAGATTAAGCAGCATTCAATTCGAAAATCTAATCACATCATCTAAATATCATTAAGTTCTAATAGGCTGATTGATAGGGACCAAAGCTGTTTTTGCCTGGTGCTGCATGCCTTTCCCTCAGCCAGCCTTTTCAAACTAAGATGTTGATAAAGGCATCTATAAATCTTAATAGTTGGAGACAGTTTAAAAGCATAGTTCACTGGGTAAGGTCACACCCACTTAAGTGACCTATTTTGTATACTTTTCAAAAATAGGTTAATTAACTTAATAGAAATAATAGGACTCTCGTATTGATGTGCAATTACTACTAAAACAAGTTTTTTTTTTTTTTTTTCTTTCCAAGTGAACACGATGTTCATGAAATTGAGGGCATAATAGCCATGACAAGAACCAGGCTTAGCAAGGCAGGTCATGTGCAGTGAGTACATTTCAGACTTGCCCTTTAAAACCTGCTTTTATTCCAGTGCTGGGATGTGGGCATACCTCCACTAAAGCATTTCACTCCCAGCACTCTCTCAGTTTGCACTGCGTGGGGGTGGATTATTCTAGCTGTTGTTGTTTTCCCAATCACTAAAACAGCAGTCTATGTAGGCCCTGTTCCCTAAAGACTTCAGCATGCATAGGAACCTCAATGAATCTCAGTCTCTCTTCTTTTTAAACTGAGGCTGTTTTCTCCATTTTTCTAACAAATGATTCATCTGGTATCCCGGGAGAAGCATGGTTTCAAAGGAGACTGCAGTGTAGGAGGGCAAGGGAGTGCCCAGGCAAGAGTCCTATTTGGGACAAGTTACATTATCCTAAAGCAGCCTCGTTTTATTTATTTTTTGTTGTTGTGTAGTGCCTGATTCAAATTTTCTGCTCCCAAAGCAAAGCATTTTATCCTAGTCTTAGACCTCTTGCTGATGGTTATAACCTTTTAATTCTATTATTGATCGCTAACTTTGCATAATTTGATTTTTCCATTCATCTGTTCCTTACAATATACCTCACTGATGTTTTATATCATAAGTTGAGCATATGAGTATTATATTATTCTTCAGAACTTTTATTTATTTAAAAAAAATTTTTTTTAACGTTTATTTATTTTTGAGACAGAGAGAGACACAGCATGAACGGGGGAGGGACAGAGAGAGAGAGAGACACAGAATCGGAAGCAGGCTCCAGGCTCTGAGCCATCAGCCCAGAGCACAACGCGGGGCTCGAACTCACGGACCGCGAGATCGTGACCTGAGCTGAAGTCGGACGCTTAACCGATTGAGCCACCCAGGCGCCCGTCTTCAGAACTTTTAAATATAGCTTAAATAGTAAGTTACATTTTAAAAAGTTAATTTCCCTCCTCCATGCGATTTCTTGTATCACAAACAACTGTGTCTGTGGACATTGCTGAGTCCCTCATGGCTTGAATTGTCCTTGGCCCAGGTGGTCTGAGAGGCAGTTAGCAGTACACATTCATAGGAAGGCGGGTTGTTCTTGCAAGTTAGTCATGATGTATGCATTGACCTGAAAGGTTCATTTTGAACCAGAGGTCCTCAATGGACTCCTCACTCACCTTCCAGAAATGTCACCATTTTCCCACTTGCTTATACTGCCTTGACAACACAGCCTTAAATGGAAACAAGTTTTGTTTGCATGTATGTGTGCATGCACAAAGAAAATAACAGATCAAACTAGTCTATGGGCCTGTCACTATGTTAGAAAGAACCTTATAACCATCCCCCAGCAATGGGATCTTCATTAGGAACATGACTTTCTTACAGAAGGTTGTAATGCTTATGAAGTTCAGTTTTCTGACTTCTTGTGAGAGCATAGGCATATGAGAGAACTCTTTGGTTTTATGTTGAGTAACGGAATGGTTCACTCTCCAGTGCATGGAACCCACCCCACTTGAATATGCTAGTTTCCTCCTAATGGCTAGGTTAATGTTGGTGGTTTTCCCTCCCAAGCATTTTCTCTAGAGTTAAGCAGCATCTCTTTCTTGAAAGCAAAACCCTCATTTCCTATTTCATATCCTCTAATTTGCCTAGTATAAGGTCCAATTCAGAGCAAGTATTCATTAAAAACATTTTAGTTAATTAACTACAAAACGTCTGGCTTTGGTTTAGGAGAGAATAAGAGATTGGGCAGGGAAAGCACTGGCACACAAGAGAAGTAAAATCAAAAGGATATCTTTTTATGTTACTTTTTTTCTTAAATAATAAAAGTATTATATATGGCTTGTGGAAAATTTGGGAGCCCAGCAATGTTTTAAAAATCACCCAGCTGCTCCTGGCTATATGCTTAAGATAACTGAAAATAGGTTGTTACACGAATGTTCATAGCATTATTCATAATATCCAAAAGTAGAAACAAATATTCATCAATGAATGAATGAATAAATAAAATGTGGCATGTCCATACAATGGAATATTATTTGACAATAAAAAGCAATGAAGTACTGACACATGTTACAATGTAGATGAATCTTGAAAACATTGTGCTAAGTGAAAGAAGCCATTCACAAAAGACCACACATTGTATGATTCATTCATATAAAATGTCCAGAGCAGGGAAATCTATAGAGACAGAAATTATATTAGTGTTTGCTTAGGGGTGGGAATGGGGGACTTGTGGGTAGAAGCTAAAGGGTACAGGATTTTTTTTGGAAGTGATAAAAATGTTCTAAAATTGACTGTGGTGTAATGGTCATACAACTCAGTGGATAGATTAAGAACCACTGAAATTTTTTAATGGGTGAATTTGGATGGTATGTGAACTATATCTCAAGAAAGCTGTTATACAAAAAGTTAATCATCTAAAACTCAATCCTGAAATGTCTACTAATTAATGGCATTTTGTTATATTTCCTGTATTTCCTTCTAGTCTCACTTTACATAAATCTAAAATGTTTCATAGTTTGGCTCATACTTTGTGTACAGTTTCTATATAGTGTTTTTCATTTACCTTTTTTTTTTTTTTTAATTTTTTATTTATTTATTTATTTATTTATTTATTTATTTATTTATTTATTTTTGGGACAGAGAGAGACAGAGCATGAACGGGGGAGGGGCAGAGAGAGAGGGAGACACAGAATCTGAAACAGGCTCCAGGCTCTGAGCCATCAGCCCAGAGCCTGACGCGGGGCTCAAACTCACGGACCGCGAGATCGTGACCTGGCTGAAGTCGGACGCTTAACCGACTACGCCACCCAGGCGCCCCTTCATTTACCTTTTTATCATGAACATTTTCTCATCCCATTAAGAACATTTTTGTAAACACAGTTCTAATGGCAGCATAATAACTTACCTCATGATTATCACATAATTTCCATAGCCATTCTTCTAGTGTTGGACATTTTAGCTTGTGTCTATTTTTCACAATTGTGAATAGCAAGTTGCATTTTAGAAAGGCTGTGAGACCTTTTATTGTCATTTCTGAGCATAAAAGTTTTATGTTAAGGGAAAGAAACATGCAGAGAGTAATGCCTTCATTGAGTTTTAGACCAAAGTTTCCGAAAATAAAAGCTTTGTGTCTTGGTTTTATTTAGCCTTTGGGTGGAGCAAAGTAAATTTTCATCAGGAGTCACTAAAAGGGCAAGACCCACCTTCTCAGGGGGAATTTTGAGGTCAAAATGCAGATTAGCCCCACCTCAGCAGCCCAGCAAGTGGAGCAGTCTCCCACTCTTCTGTGTGAACACGTGGACAGGGTCTCAGCCTGACTGAGTTCGTGCATTTATTATATAAGAAGTTCTCTTTTTCTTGAAGCATCTTCTCTGGAGAAAAGGATTAAAGGCTGCAGTCTTTTCACTAGAAATATTTATTAATATTATTTTAAAATGTTTATTTATTTATTTTGAGGGGGGGGAGGGAGGGAATATGAGAATTCCAAGCAGGCTCCATGCTGTCGGCACAGAGCCCAGTGTGGGGCTCGATACCACAAACTGTAACATCATGACCTGAGCTGAAATCAAGAGTCAGAGGCTTGGCCAACTGAGCCACCCAGGCACCCCTTTATTTTTTTTGACAGAAAAAAATTAAATGTAGTTTTAGACAGTGATTACCTTTCATCTGGTTCATCATATTTTATATTCTTATTTGAGGCTGATGAAAATATTTAGAACTTTAACACCTCTGTATCTTAGCTCCAATTTTAATGTACTTCTTAATGTTGTATTCTGTTTGGTCTTCGGTTGAACAGTATCTCCCCCAATTTTACTTTATACCTTCCCTTCTCCTTAATACTGTCCAGTTCTCATTTGGAAGGTGTAAGGAAGTGCTTCATCTGTTGTAGAGAAGAGGATGTGGATCCTGTATATTTTCCAATCATTGCATTCTTAACCTATTACATGTACATTTGTGTGGTCCTTACTGACTTGACCTGATCATATTGCAAAGTACAAACATATTACTTAAGGAAAGGAGAGCCAGGCACTAATGGTCTTTTTTCATTAGCCAAAGCCCACTTCATAATTTCTGTTTTCTAACTTGGAGAAAAAGAAGTTTAGCTAGATTTAGAGACTTTTCTAAGTCACATAGCAAGAAGCTAAGAACAAGAGTGAGACCCCCTGCCAAACTATTCCACAAGAATTCATAAGCTTCCAGGCTCAGTTTTACAGTATATAAGTGGTTGCATAGGTTAAGAAAAATAATTTAATCTCCATGTATCCAAGTTGAACTGGTATCCTCCAAATTTCAAGCGAAGAAAGACCCTTAGAGGAAGAACTTAACAGAATTAAAATTATGTGACCTGAACCATGGTTCCTTTCCCATTCAATTATTTCCTTTTAACCACTGATGGCTTTTTGTGCTTGGCTGGGTATGCTAGTCAAGCCTATGTTATGAAAGAGAAATAAGACACTTAATCCTGTGAATCATTAACCTGCATTGGCCTCCTTTCCCAGTAGCTTGCCCTTCCTGTATGTAGTCTGTTTACTCACTTCTGAGCCAAGTCTCCAACGTCTCTTATTATTGAGTGTAGGGACACCTGGATCACAGGGAGTTGGGCCTTTGTTTTATTCTGACGATGACGTGACTGATTATACAGCTCCAGGCATTTGCATGTTTCAAAGGCATTTTTAAAGTTTATTGCTTGTGAAAACCTAGTTAGTAAAATATCATTAATTTTTTTTTCTTTTTTCTTTTTTTTTTTTTTTAAACAAATGAGGCTGTTGAACTTAGGGAAGTTTTGACTTGCCAAAAGCTCCACAACAAGTCAGTGGCAGAATTCAAATGGGTGTACACTCTTATATACTTAGTTCGGTGTCTAACTCATTGAGGCATATTTTTGTTTTTTATTTATAAATCCAGGTAGGACTGACTTGAGTCATTTGTAGTTAATAAATTTTTGTGTTTGATCTGTTGCCACTGAAGCCTTGCTCAGACTTATCAGTATTATATTCTCTGGAAAGAGCTGGAGAAACCTAACCTCAGAAACACAGCAGTCAGTAGGTTCAGTGAGACCTAACCAGGAGATCACCTTTGGGCTACAGATTTTTCTTCTGTGAACAGGAAGTCCTCATCAGGATCTTAGAGGCGACAGGAATAGAGTGATTACTCATTGATTTAGATTCCAAGGTCTGGCCACCTTCTGTGAAATATGAATCCCATGGAATATGAGTGATTTTGTATAAAGGTCTCTAGGACTTGGTGCTGGGGCATCGACTGTTTCAGTTTCTCAGTAGTGGGAACTTAGAAAAGAAATGACTTTTGCATGGTCATATTGAAAAGCAGAGGCAGAGTATGGGGTAACATCCATGTTTCTTGGCTTCTTTCCTTGGGCTGTAACCACTAGACTTCATAGATAAATATTTACTCAAGGAAGAATGCTTAGCATTGAAAGAGTGAAGTCTTAAGATGGGTAAGATACACAAAATACTCCTACATAAGTCATTATATTGACATCTGTGGCCACATATTGGTCCATGAAGGGAAAAGTTCTAGCCACTGAAACCTCAGCCACTAGCAACTTACTCTTTAGGCCATCTTTGTAATTATGGCACTGACTAGCCCAAGTCTTAGGTTATTTCATCATGATATTTTCAGTATAGCATTGACTATATCAGTGATTAGCAGCTTCCTATTAATTCATACTCCCTTCCCCTTGTCATTCTTTTTTTGATGTTTATTTATTTTTGAGAGAGAGTGAGGGACAGAGAAAGAAGGAGACACAGAATTTGAAGTAGGCTGCAGGCTCTGAGCTGTCAGCACAGAGCCTGATGCAGGGCTTGAACTCACAAACTGTGAGATCATGACCTGAGCTGAAGTCGGGTGCTTAACCTACTCAGCCACCCAGGTGCCTCTTCCCCTTATCATTCTGATGACCCTAGCATATGTTGCTGTATGTTCTTACTCTCTGCACATAACACTAGTTTTTACTTTGCATGTTTAGACACTGATGGAGGCACTAGTAAGTTCTGCGTGTAGATTTTAGAGTCCAGGGTAGTCAAGGAATAAACAACAGAGAAAGAGAACATCAGTTTGACTAAGACGAGGATATAATCTTGATGGGCCTCAGTGACCCCAGGCTAAGACTAGAGCAGCTTAGACTTAGTGTTTTGAACCCTTTAATGAAAGCTGTTTTAAAATAAAGCATATGGACATAGGGCAGGATACACTGAGAATACAGAACAATGCTGGAGTAAAGCCAAGAGCATGTGGCAAGACTATCCAGGGGGCCAAGACCAGGGGCATTGGGTTGGACTAAAATGCTCCTCTCCCTGATATACACATAACTAACTTCCTCACTCCCTTCAAGTCTTCGCTTAAATGTCATCTTCTCAATGAGACCTACAAATCTATGCTGACCCACCTATTTAAACTTGCAATGATTTGAATGAGTTAATTGAAACCTCATGTTGATTATTCCTGCATAACACAAGAAAATGTAATGCAATGAATGGTGAGCTCAGTGGTGTTCCACATCTTGGTTTTTATTTTAATGCTCCTTGCAAATAATGGTATTTGGTTAGTGTAAATATTAATAATATTTACTCACGAGAAAGGAACAGAATGTTCTCCTTTTTCTAGCTATACTCTGAATTCTTGTATTCAGGATTTCCCTGAAAGATTAAAAGTTAAATAAAGTGATATTGATAGAGTTGGCATACATGATCTTTGTTTATACTGATACAGCACATTTTGTCATTCCATTTGTTTCTTCCCCATGGTTACTTTTTTTTTCTCAATGGAAATTTGCAACTTCAGATTGCTTTTTCCATCTTTTTGATGTCAGTGAGGAAGGAAAGAAGCAGGGTACATTTGCTGAACTTAAAGATACTTGGTGTGTTTAAATAGAAATAAAGCATACCAGAGAGGCGCAGTAGGTGAGTTTCATCAGTAATGCAGGGTAATTTAAGTATTAAATGCGTCAGGCTGATTATTTCCACTTTATTCATTGTAGGTATGGCTTATAAAGACTTGGTAGGTGCACTTGCCTATGGCCCTCCCACCTGTGTTTGGGATGAGCTCATCATACTTCACAAACATAGCTGACAGGAGATGGTCTCTATGTCGACTAAGAAACACCTATTTGGGGTTGTATAAGGTGAACTACTACTGACTCAGTCTGTGATTCTTTTCTGTCTAAATCAGTGCTGGGATGTGATTAACTGTGCAATGCCTCACCAGAAGCACCAGGGTTTTTCTATGGTTCTCAAACCAAATTCAAGTTTTGGAATTATGGTGTCTGTTTAAATTCCAAGTGGCTGAGATAAAGTCTCAGTTAACATTTACACATTGGATTATCATCTCCTAGTAAATTCAGAGTATTGGTAGAAAATGTATGGGTCAGTCTGATCTGGGTTCGAATCTTTCTACTACCTTATTGTGTGAATTCTATTGAATGAAACTCTCTGGACCTCCACTTCTTTGTAAAATTGGATAGTTTCAAGACAATGGCTTCACATTTCTTAATTACATGTTCATTTTTTAGAATAGTTGCAAATAATTTGCAATATCTGTCATCCAAGTATTTCCTGTCCCCCTACCCCCTTCCTCCTTGCTCTTGTATCATGGTAACTGATACAGCAGCCTACCTACAGCAAGCATTACAAAATCTCCAGGTGTGTGTTCTGATAGGCTGGGTCCTCTCACTGAGCCCAGACTCAGTTTGGGTACTGTGTTCTATTAGCTGGGATCTCAGAGTATGGGATGATTTGCCAATTATCTAATCCTTAAAACATCTTTAGGAGTTGAGGAGGAGGCCGATTTTCTCCCTTAGGTATGCATCTTGGGAAACATACCACCTCACACCTATCTACTTTTCTGGGGCTTTGCATGGCTGGGTAGAAAGTGAAGCACAAGAGTTTAAGTCACTTATTCAGGATCCACAACAGTAAATAGTGAAACTAGTATTCAAAGCAAGGTCCACATAATTCCAGAGCCTGGATTCTTAATTGATAGGCTGATCTCAAAGAGTTAGCTCTCAAATCCTTCATCATATCTAAAAATAAGATAATAAAATCTAGTGCTGCAATGTTGAATCAGGAAATTCAGATTTCACTTTTGAGCTTCACTACTGACTTCACCTCAGGCAACTCAATCATCCTTGGATGATTTTGCCATGAAGAAAATGAGGATCATGATGTCTGTTGCTTAGGGGTAGAATAAGCATTAAAAAATAAAACACAATAGCATCAGTAAAGCCCTTTGGTCTCCAGAGAGGATGAGCATTGCATGAATTTCTAGTGTTAATATTTCATGTTGAAGACTTCTGAGCACATTCATTTTAAATGCAAAAAAAGGTAAACTTTGGACCATGAATATCCTGATTCTGGGAATTAAATGGTAACCAATCTTGAAATAGTTATAGCAGTGCCAAAAGAGGGTAGAGTAATGGAACAATATCACCTAGCTAACTCCCAGAGAAGGCTTCTGGATTGTTTCAGTTAGCAGCAAGAGTATGTATTTTGTGGGCCCAGAGCATATTAATCAACTGCACTATGCCAAGATTGAGTTCTGTTTTTTACTAGAGATCTGTTCTAAATCACTTTGTTCATAATATTGTCATCAAGTGTGCCATCCGCAAACGGGACACGTCACAAAAGGAGCAAAGAAGCTTTTGTCCCAAAGTATAACTCCCAGAATAAGCCAAGAAAGATAACATTGAGGATTAAGACATGTTTCTGGGAAAGGTTTTCCTTCCAAACTCCAGAATACTACTGAGTGTACATTGCCACACCTACTCCCCAGGGCAAACAGCATGCAATTCTGTACACAAATATACTTAGTGATGTCTCTCCTGGGAACTTTTAGAAGTACTGCCTTTTCCTGGGTGCCAGAAAGACAATCAGCCTACCAGGAGGTGCCTCTGCAAGTGTGTGTGTGTGTGTGTGTGTGTGTGTGTGTGTGTGTGTGCATGTGTACACACATGCACATAAAAGCACCAAGGTGTTTTGTTGTTAGTTGTTTTTTTGTTTTGTTTTGTTTTGTTTTGTTTTAGAATGATCCTTTTGCTGGCCAGTACCAGAATGATCTAATTATGTGTGCTTTACTGATTCTCATGTACCAAAATCCATTTTCAAGTTTAACTAGGTTTTCTTAATGGACTTTTCCTTAAAAACACACTCAGTCACACTTGAGTGTGATCACACTTATCTTTCCTCTCACTAGGATAGAACTCAATTCCATTCATAAGGAGAAAATATATAAAAATGTTTCCATTTTGGAAACATTATCCATTATCGCTAAAACTTCTCCAAAAACTTCTAGATTGATGTGAGAGAGAGAGAGAGAGAGAGAGAGAGAAAGAGAATAAAGGAGGAGGAGGAAGAAGTGGGAAGGGGAGAAAGGGGAGGAAGAGGAGAGAAAAGAATGAAGAAATGGAGGGGCGCCTGGGTGGCTCAGTCGGTTAAGCGGCCGACTTCGGCCCAGGTCATGATCTCGCGGTCTGTGAGTTCAAGCCCCGCGTCGGGCTCTGTGCTGACAGCTCAGAGCCTGGAGCCCGTTTCAGATTCTGTGTCTCCCTCTCTCTGACCCTCCCCTGTTCATGCTCTGTCTCTCTCTGTCTCAAAAATAAATAAACGTTAAAAAAAAAATAATATTTTAAAAAAGAAATGGAAATAAAAAGCAATTAAGCTTAAAAAACAAGCCAGATGAAGCTCTGGCAACATATATAAATAACTTTACTTTAAGAAAGTCTTTCAAGGGTTAAAAGAATTTTTTTCTCCAGCTAAGAGGTTCAAACCTTCTGACCTTTTACCCTGTCTTGTCTATTGATCATTGAGCACTCTGAGATGAACAGATGACCAGGTGCTGAGCACACTTTAAAGAAAGTTACTTTGCTGGAAAATATTTCCCTACTCAGGTATCTTTAATAGCTCAGTACGTGACCTTGGCATGACCCAAAAGGAGGCAGCTCGTTCAAGCAGGTAGAATACCAGGTCATCTCAGCACTGCCCTCATTCATAATGTTCTTTTTCTAACACCGAGCCAAGCCTGTGACCATGCTGCCTTCTTTATTTTGCAATAATCAGGGGCTTCTTCCTTTCTCACCCTTGTTTCCTGCCCTGAGGCTCTTTTGACAATAGTAAGTATAAATTGAAACCTGTATTTCTTTGCAGAACAAAGACTGGAATGAATTCATTGAAAAGTAGCTTTTTAAACCTTTGGACCCATTTATCAAAATTCTATATGAGTGTGTTTCCTGGTGACCCAATTAATTGAAATATTTTTTTTTTTTCTGAAGCCAAAGGAGAAAGGCTGGTATTGTTTTATATGCTTTCTCATTTTAGTTGTATATCACTTTCCATTTTGCAGTGTGCTGAGCTTAGCATATTTTCTTTTTTCTTTTTTGTCACTATCCCCTCTGCCTCTACTTTCCAGTCTTATGAAGAAATGGGGTTAGCTACTTGACCGTAACCACATGAGGAGTTGGCAGTGGAGAGTGGATTAAGATTTCCATCATCCTAGTAATTGGGCCTGTTTAATCCCAATCCTGCACAAATCCTTCTTGTTAAAAGTTGGAAGTTTTAATTTTATCTTCTTCAAGTCAACAACGGAGTTTTCAGCCTGCATCTGGAGAGTTGTGACTTCTTCTTAGTTCTTGTCTATAGCTGGCATATTGGAAATTGGCAGAATGTTCGGTCAGGAGAGGAGGGAGATCTCAGTAAAGCACCACAAAAATTCCACTCCCCCCTCCCCAGCATACCCATTTCATTGCCCCAATTTTGTATGGCTGGCAACTGATGATGTTTGGGTTGTAAAAAAAAATCATTTTGCCCCACTTCTTTGGGCAGACTGAAGACAGGATTGAGGTCAGAACTAGAGCAAAGTATTTGGTTTTGTTGAAGAAGCTGAAATAAGAACCACTTTGGAAGAGATGTGTAGATAAAAGTGTTGCTGTGGTCTGAATCACCAGATGCTTGCTTGTAGAAGTTGGAGTGTGGGAGTGTGTTTCTCTATTGGCATTTTGACACAGAGGCAGGTGAGATCAATGCCACCTTTCTGCAAAGTACTCTAAAACCCCTTCTTCCTTCATTAATATTTTTCCTTTGAAGATAAAGGAGCTGCCTTTAGTATGTGTTAGCATTCCTTTCACAGTTAAATTACTGTTTAGTGGTATGTGATTTCTTTGTTACGCTAGAATGTGGTAGATACTCTTCATATATAAGCCCTGGATTTCAGGCTTTGTTTTTAGGATGAAGATCTATTATCTTTTCTTTTTTCTTTTTTGGCAAGAACCTGTTGGGGATAAGACACATTTCATGAGGCAAATTAAAAATAAATATTTAAATTCATTTTTTTTCCTTTATCTAAAAAGTTCAAAGCACTTATGGTCATTATTGCTCTCAGGTCAATCCTCTGAGACAAATGTATTTATTTTTGACCTACAGATAAGAAATCAAAGTACAGATTATTAAAGGCATAGTATCACATGATTTATACTTATTAGGTTCTCAGTAAACGTTTGGAATGTATTGAATAGTAAGTTTCTTTCTGATAGTAGTCTAGAGCAATGCTTTACAATTTTTCTTATGTTATAGGACGCTAGAAATTGATACTACTTATATGGCACATGGAATAGGTCTTTTCAAGGAACATCTCTAGTAATAACATAATGTAGAAAGTTGTAAATCTTGAAAAATGTTATGCTACAATGTATCTGTTGAGAGTAATGCTGCCACAGAGCTCATGGGTTGGACTGCTAGTCTGTGCTAGTAAACAGACAGTGTAGGAGTATCATGCCTACTATGATGCTGGAGATTCGAATGGCTTAGAAGGAGACACAAACACTAGGATTCCAGCCAGTTCACATCTTAAAGTATTTCAAGACAATTGGTTCTTGTACAAATGGTACAAGGTACATGTATGCGTATGCTGAGGGTGGGGTGTGCTTTATACTCCACCCTTATTCCTACCTCGTACTCCGTGACTAGAGTTGGTCTGTGGCAACAACAGCTTCTCCGTTCTGAAGAACATCTGTGGGCCAGAGCATTGCCCAACTCATTGCCTAACTCAACAGTCAAAGAGAGAAGTTTTATCACTTGCCACCTTGAGATACCCCAACTTTGGGTGGATTCGGGAGCATAGCCTACAGTTTTAGAACATTTAGTTTGATGGAGTACTGAATGTTTGAGAGCTCCATCTTCTTCATCTTTCTTTTGGCCTTGTGTGGTATTTTGCCCAGACTTGTTTATCCTGCAGCAGGAGAGAGTTGTACTGTGAGCGAGGGCCAGCTGGAGGAGTATTCTTTGTAAAGAAAGTACTTGACCTTGATATGGAAGATATCAGCATGATGATGATTATGCTTTCCAACATTTCAGGCACTATTCCAAGATCATATAGTGAATCCTTACAACATCTCTATGAATGAGGTAACTACTATCATTATCCCCATTTTATGAATAAGGAAACTGAGGCAAAGAGGCTCAGTAACTTTTCCAAGGTGATATGAGTAATACATTGCAGAGCCAGAATGCAAAGCTAGAATGTCTGGCTCCAGAGCCTGTGGCCTTGCTTTACTTCTCCTCTAAGTAGGGATGGGGAAAAGCACCTTAGGGAACAGATTCATGGAATACAGTGGTCCTAGTGGCTGGGTGAGCCCTATTCTGAATTATACTTGAAGAGGTACAGAAAGGAGATGGGGGAATGTGTGAAAACAGTTTCTGTGGGTGGAAGCAGCCATACTGGCTGCCATGGCAAGCCATGTTGGAGCCTGCCTGGCGACTGCAGCAAGACTTCCTCTCTTTACAGGTTGGGGGCACTAAAACGGGGAACTGGAAAGACAGGCTGGCATCACCTACTTGAGGCAGGTGAAGAAAGGGAAACATACAGTAGAGGCATTGGTATTTTGTGGTTAGATGAGGACATGGCCTAATGCGAAAAGTCACTCATTAGTTACATCAATGTTTGGATGCTCTTTGACAGAGCTATAGGAGTGATTTGAGGGTGGGTTTTGGTCTTGACCCTGTGCCACAGTAAACAAAATGAAACTCTCCTTGAGCTAAAGGTAATGGAGATGAAAGTGTGTTTACATAGATGAGCAGTGGGATTTATCCAGTGACTCTGGAAGGTAATCCCAGGGTTCAGTGCTCCATGAATACCATGCCGTGTTCTTAAGCTGGTAAATTACTGTGAGCTTTTATGAGAATGGATTGTGGGAAGCATCTAGATGAAATTCAGCCTGTTTCACCTTGAGTCCAGGGCCCACTAATGCACTCCAGGTGTGCAGGCTGCCCAGGCTTTCTGCCTTGGAAGCCTCAAAAAAGAACTTTCATCCCAAAAGGGAAGCTTTGAAGAATACCAAGGATCTTTCTATCTTTCCTTGTTTTTTGTATTCTTTCTGCCCACATTTGGTAATTGGAGATATTTGTGGTGTTAAAGCCAGACTTGTTCCTTCTCAGCCTTCCCCTCCAACAGTGAAATTTTAAGCCTGTGGCTTCAATTGTGCACAGCAGTGATTTCTCTGCAGTGTCCCTCAGATGTAAAAGGAGAATGGCTGAAATACTAGAAAGGGGGATGTAGGAAATCACCAAACGACAATTTTCCACGTCTATAGATCCTTTCATCTGAGGGCAAAAGAAGCTAGAGAGGGTGCCCTCCAAAAAGATTGAGGGGGGTGCACAATTTAAAACTCTCTGGTTATGGGCTAAGGAACTAAAGATCAAAGCACTGTGTCCTCAGAATTACACAGTGAGTCACTGGAAAAACTCTGAGTAAAAGTCAGGCATCCTGTTCTCCAATCTTACATGGCTAATAAGTACAATTGGCTTTAAATAGTGCATTTATTTTTTTTTATTTAGATCCAATACTATCTTAAAGAATATAATTATGTGCGCATTATAGATTAAGATTTTCAAGCCCTAGAGCATTATGAGCTATTTTGCCATGATGATAAAGTGGGTGAGGTGAAAAGGTGCCTGAGAAGCCCTCATGTCTGTTGTGTGGTCCCTATGCTTCCAAGGCATATCGGCCTCCCTTAAAAAACCACTGCCATTATTCAGGCCGTCTTGTGGCTTCCATTTAAAAGTTCTCCTTTAAGAGAGATTTTTCCAAAGCTAAATTAACAGCTATGAGGTGCACTGGGTAAGTCTGTGATTTACTTTTTTCCAATTTTGACTGCTGTAAGCATTTCAGTCTGTTGCCCACTAGTTCAGATCAACATACTGGTTTTAACTTTATCTCCAATGTAATGATTTAACATAATATAGACTAATGTGTTTGCAGGGTTGAGGGCAGTAGAATTTGCTTGAACAGGAAATATGTAAGTTCTGTAAATGTTTTAATGTTCCCTTCAATTTGGGCTCTTTTTCCTTTCTTCGTATTTTTTAATGTTTATTTCTGAGAGAGAGAGAGAGAGAGAGAGAGAATGCACAAGTGGGGGAGTAGAGAGCGAGGGAGACATACACTCTAAAGCAGTCTCCAGACTCTGAGATGTCAGCACAGAGCTCGATGTGGAGCTTGAATCCATGAATGGTGGGATCATGACCTGAGCCTAAGTTGGTTGCTTAACCAACTGAGACATCCGGGCATCCCTAGATTCCTTTTCATATGTCCTCTTGATATATGCCAGTTTCTGATCATGGGTGATCTGACTTGAAGGTCAGATGACTTGAAATTCAGATGGTTAAATTGTGTGTGTATGTGCACATGTGCACACGCACATGGTGTTCATATAGTAAAGGAGAGTCAGAGTTGTCAATCTTCTCACCACCTTCCAGAAGCTGGAACAAACATCCACTGCAGAGAGGAGTTCTAATGCACCTTCCCTAAGCATGTTCTAAGAAGTCACCTCCCAGAGAAAAATTTGAGGCATCTGTCTCTTCACTTCTTAGAAAATTAAGGGGCATTGACTCTCTGGGACTGTTACCTAGAGAGGTGAGACACAGGACAGTCACCTTTGGGGCCATCCAATAAGTATATTAGGGTCAAGGAAGCTTTTGCAAATCTTTTGAAATGTGTGTAAATATCAATAACAAGGCTGTAGTGAAATGAATATGAGCTTCGCAGTAAGACAAACTAGGGCTTAATGTTGGCCCCACCACTTTCTAGATGTGTAAGCTTAGATTGATGACTTAATTGGCATGACCCTCAGTTTTCTCCTTTGAAAAAATGAGGATTGGGGTGCCTGGGTGGCTCAGTTGGTTGAGCATCTGACTTCGGCTCAGGCTATGATCTCACAGCTCGTGAGTTCGAGCCTGGTGTCAGGCTCTGTGCTGACACCTTGGAGCCTGGAGCCTGCTTCAGATTCTGTGCCTCCCTCTCTCTGCCCCAACCCACTTGCATTCTGTCTCTGTCTCTCTCAAAAATAAACAAACATTAAAAAAAAGAAAAAAAAAGAAAAAATGAGGATAGTAATAACTATCACATGGATTTGTTGTGAGGACTAAGAATATATATATGAAGTTTCTAGGATATAGACTTTGAATAAATATTAGTTTTACTTTCCCTCTGTCTTAACCACCTGATTGGTATTTTTTTATATTAAGCATAATTTACTGTCAAATTGGTTTGCATACATTACCCAGTGCTCATCCCATCAGGTGCTCTCCTCAATGCCCGTCACCCACTTTTCCCTCTCCCCCACCCCCATCAACTCTCAGTTTGTTCTCAGTATTTAAGAGTCTCTTATGGTTTGCCTCCCTCCCTCTCTGTAACTTCCCCTCCCCCTTTCCTTCCCCCATGGTCTTCTGTTAAGTTTCTCAGGATCCACATATGAGTGAAAACATATGGTATCTTTTTTTCTCTGCCTGACTTATTTCACTTAGCATAATACCCTCCAGTTCCATCCACATTGCTACAAATGGCCAGATTTCATTCTTTCTCATTGCCAAGTAGTATCCCATTGTATATATAAACCACATCTTTATCCATTCGTCATTTAGGCTCTTTCCATAATTTGGCTATTGTTGAAAGTGCTGCTATAAACATTGGGGTACAAGTGTCCCTATGCATCAGCACTCCTGTATCCCTTGGGTAAATTCCTAGCAGTGCTATTCCTGGGTCATAGGGGAGATCTATTTTTTTAATTTATTTTTTTTTAACATTTATTTGTTATTGAGAGACAGAGCACAATCATGGGAGGGGCAGAGAGAGGAGGAGACACAGAATCCGAAGCAGGCTCCAGGCTCTGAGCTGTCAGCACAGAGCCCGACGTGGGGCTTGAACTCACAAATCGTGAGATCATGACCTGAGGTGAAGTTGGACGCCCAACTGACTGAGCCACCCAGGCACCCCAGGGTAGATCTATTTTTAATTTTTTGAGGAATCTCCACACTGTTTCCCAAGGCGGCTGTACCAGTTTGCATTCCCACCAACAGTGCAAGAAGGTTCCCATTTATCCACATCCTCTTCAGCATCTAGAGTCACCTGATTGTATCCTCACTTGGCTAAGAATAGGGAAAGAAGAAAGCTCTTTTGTGTCTCTCCCTATAAGGCACTAATCAAATCACGAACGCTCCACCCTCATGACTTAATTACCTTGCAAAGGCCCCATCTTTGAATACCATTACATTGGGGATTAGGGCTTCAAATTATGAATTTGGGGGATAACACATTTAATTCATAACATGCCTCTCCCTTTTGCATATCTGATTTGGAAAATCTATATGCTCTAATTTGTTTTGTGTTTTTTTCTCTATAAAACATTATCAAAGTCTTCTCAAAACTTGAATGGACGTTTGGATTTTGTTGAATCTTTTCATGATTTGCCTTTAACACATGTATGATTCCATCTGTCATTTGATTTTCTTAGCCTATGTGAAATTCAGAATAAAAGTTCACTGACAGAAAGTAATTCAGCATGCTGAATTTGCATATCAAAGCCTGGTCAGCAGGTATGGCCCTAGACTGAGGAAGATAGGCAATCCATGACTATGTTGGAGTCTGGCCTTGCCCACATGGCCTGGTTGATTCATCACCTGTCAGGGAGACTGTAACACTAATTACTGTAATACATAAACCCCCAAATTTCAATGATGTAATAAGTACAAATTTATTTTTTCCTTACATCAAGTTTAATCAGATGTTCTTGATTGATCGGAAGCTCTTCTCCAAGCAGAATTGTTTTCCATCATGTGGTTCCTTCTATCTTGTGGCTTTACCATTTTCAACAGATTCATGACTTCCAGAGTCACCCTGTAAGAAGAAAGCATGAGGGATTATGAATCGGGAGGTTTTTAGGGGCCAAGTCTGAAAGTGTCTCAGATCATTGTCATTGATATTCCATTGACTAGGACTTACATGGCCATACTGAACTGCAGGGATAGCTAGAAAATGTGATATAGCTGTGTGTCCAAGAAGAAGAGGAAATAGGTTTAGTGATCAGCCAGCAATCTCTGACAAATGTCATCCTTCCAGACTTACATTTCTTTTCTTTCTTTGACTGACCCTTGTTCCAATGTATGGCATATTGATTTGTGATTTTAATTCTAGTTTGGCTAACTCCTTTTTTATGAGATTTTGATTTACTTAACTTGCCCTCATCTGATAGCCTTTTGACTCAGATTCTTGACCCTGTCTTCTGGCCATTTTTCATTCAGAGAAGATTAGAGTTAGAACATTTTAGAGATCACTGAGTTTGACAGTGGTTTTTATACTAGAGGTACTAATTTCCAAAGACCATTGGTAAGCTCACTTAGTACATCTAAACAAAACATGAATATATCAAAATCTGTGTTTCTAAGGCTTTCTTCTTTATAATGCTTGGACATTTTGAAAGAGGAAGAGGTTAGTAAGAAGGAAGGTATGATGTGTTCATGGATGTTAGCCCTTGCTTTGACTCTCATTAGCCATGTGAAAATTTTCTCTTTTTTTTTATTTTTTATTTTTTTAATGTTTATTTATTTGTGAGAAACAGAATGTGAGTGGGGGAGATGCAGAGAGAGAGTGAGACAAAGAATCCGAAGCAGGCTCCAGGCTCTGAGCTGTCAGCACAGAGCCTGACACGGGGCTCAAACTCACAAACGGTGAGATCCTGACCTGAAGTTGGAGGCTCAACCGACTGAGCCACACAGGCACCCTGAAAATTTTCTCATCTTCTAATGGGCTTAATGCAATACAGAGAAGAAATATTGGAAACTTATACATCCAAAGAGCAATGTTATCTCTGGTGGTGAGATTATGAATAATTTTTGGCTTGGTTTGGTTTTCTATTTTTTCTGTTTTTTATTTTCCTCCAAATTTTATGCAGTGGCAATGTGTTCATTTTGTATTTACTTCCCCTCCCAAGCCCAGTATCTCTTAAGATGTAAAACTCATGAAGAGCAAAAAGGATGGAGATTGTTACCAGCCCCAACTACCTCACAAAGTTATTATGAGAATCACATGAAACAATGTAGAAGAGTGTACTTTGAAAAATGAATAATAACTAATAAGGTAATGCTGGCAGGTTATTGCCAGCAGGGTAGATTTAGCCTTAAAAATTTTAGAGTTTCTGTGTAGGGGCAGCAGGAATGCACGCAGAAATCCTGAATCTCTTGAATTCACCATTTGGGTTTGCTGCTCCTCCAAGAGGAGGAAATTCCACAGGTCCAAAATGCATATTTGTTCTCACAAAGACAAAAATGGAAGATTATTTGTGGCTGGTATAGACTGACCATAAATTAATCAGCCTTCAGATCATCATTTAATTAAAAAAAGTTTTTTAAGTGTTTGTTTATTTTTGAGAGAGAGAGAGAGACACAGACAGAGCACGAGTCGGGGAGGGACAGAGAGAGAAGGAGACACAGAATCCCAAGCAGGCTCCAGGCTCTGAGCTATCAGCACAGAGCCTGATATGGGGCTCACACCCATGAACCATGAGATCATGACCTGAGCTGAAGTCAGACACTTGACTGACTAAGCCACCCAGGCGCCCCTCAGATCATCATTTTAAAGTCCACAGAGAAAAAATTATGTTAGCAAGGAATTACACCATGTTCTTGAATAACCTGAGGAGAGAGAATAGAAGAAGGCAGATAGATGACAATTGCCTGCCCGCTAATCTGAAGACTCTCCTATTGGTATGTCATGCTGACCACATAGAAATGTGATGAAACTGCTTGTTGGTGGTGAATCTCACATGGAAACTCTTAGTTCACTCATCAGGCTTCCCTCAACTTTTGTGATTATAGGCCACCATCGAAAGGTTTTATTTAAATTAAATTGATCTTTCATGCGTTTTTCTGTCTGTAAAAGTAATACATACTTATAAAATTTAGACCTTTAAGAGATATATTATGGAGAAAAAGAAAAAGCCTCCCATAATCTTAGACTTAACTACTGATAGCATGGTTCTTTTTTTATATTTCTTCAAAATTTTTCCATGCATATATGAGCATGTTTACTATTCATTGTCCTAACAAAAATGTGTTTCTATGCCATATACAGTTTCGCACAATTTTCTCATATTACATCTTGGACATATTTTACAGGAGGATTTTGATACCAGTTTTCTTTTCTTATATTCCTTCAGAACCCCTTAGACCCTGATTTGTATGGTAAATACCTTACAAAGTTAATAAAGAAGGGAGCTGGAGGGCGACTTTTGTTGTTGTTTTCCTTTAAGCAAGAGATTTTTAGGTTTGGCCATATTGGCCAATCTATTACTTGTGATCGTTGTATTAATAGTGTGAATCCTGAAGTAATGATTTCAGGAAAGCAATTTTTTTTCCACCCTGTCATTCTTTCCAGCAATGAGCTTGTGAAAACTAACTGAATTTAGAGGTGATGTTGCTTTGCTCTGGAAAGAAGGAATGAGTGAGTTATTTACCTAGAAACAAACCTAATCTAGTCACTAGAGAGAGAATTTCAATTCATTATCTTGGTATGTGGGATTTTCTTGGTCCATCTCTCTAGCCTCAACTCCCAGCATCCCATCCCATGTACATGTGCTTCAGACACATTGTATTTCTTGCTGCTCCTCACCTTTGTGTTTTTGCATTGATTTACCCTCTACTGGGTTACTGTTTGCTAGCCTCTTTGCTAGGTGAGGCTTTCATGTTCATTAGCTCTTTGGTCCGGTTTTGCTAGACTCCCTAGACAAAGAAAGGAAACGCCTTTTCCTCTTCTCTGCTTCTCTATTATGATGGTTCAGATGCTATAGTATAATTTGCCTTATGTGTCTTCACCCTTTTAATTTTTTTTTATCGTGGCATAATTTATACACAATAAAGTGCACAAATCTTAAGTATACAGTTGATGAGTTTGCCATGTCTGAATTTGTACCTGGACTGTGAGCTTTCAGAGTTTTGGAACCATATTTTATTCATTCTTACAGCTCCAGAGATACTTAGTAGTGCCTGAATGAATGAGCGACCACAATAATTTCCTCAGTCTGTCTAGTGTCGATTCCTTTATGGGAAAGGGACATTAAAGTTTGTTTCTTGTAGGAGTGTGGAACCAGTTGTATTTGTTCACCTCCTTGCTATTAGCCCTAAAAGAGATACAGCCTGAATTATTATTGATTTCCTCAGGGGCGATTATGGATCTATGAATAAAAACAAGTTGCATCCATTTTTCTACCCATTTGATAAAGTTATATGAGAAACTATAAATCTTAAAAAAAAGAAACTATAAATCTCAAGACTTGAAGTAGACAGAAAAGAGATGTAGTTAAGATCAAACTGCCTTTTTCTGACAATTTGTTCCTAATAGAAAAAAAAGCAACAAATCCCTCCCTTAAATTCCTAAATCTAGGTTTAAGTTGCTTAAGAACTGGAATGACATTTAATTTCAAAATTACTTCTCCCATTAAGAGTTGCTGACATACTAAAGGAAATGGTATTTATGCATTTTTTAAAGCTAGATATCAGAAAACTTAGAGTAATTTGATTTAACAAAAGGGTTTAGTAGCCTTCCTTGAAAGATGATCCTGAAATCAATCCCTTTAATTTACATTAGGCTCTCCAAGGAAATAAACAAACTTCCCTATTTAAAATGAGGCTGGTCTAGTTACCTTCTCTGTGCTAGAAAATCCAGGCTGAAATATCAGTACCTTGCTCTAATTCAGATTTTAAACTTTTTTTTTGTAAATTTATATAACAGTTTATTTTATACTTTTATTTACATTTTTACCTAAGCTCATTCAGATTTCATAATTTTTCTATGAGGAAAACATTAACTCTGTTGCAGTGGGAAAACAGATTAACTCTTTTTTTGAAAGGTATATATAGAAATAGGCAATATATAGCACCAAATGGACCTGCTTTTTTCACTATCCTTAGTGACCTAGATGGCCTTATCCTTTCTCTGCCTGTCTTAGTATTCTTATACTACTACCCTTATTCTATTAATTAATTAATCAGCTCATTCATTCACATAATCAGTCATTGTTGATGCCAATTATGTACAAGGCACTCCATACTCTGGGGATACAAAGATGACAAGTTCAGATTAAAATTTTATCTCTGCTCTCTGTTCTTAAGAAATTATTTTTTATTCTCTGTGGTTCATTGGCTCAAGTTAATGAGTACCCATTTAGGATTTATTCTGTGCTCAGTACTGTTCAAGATCGTAATCAAAATCTCTCTAGAAGCTAGCAATTCATCCCATTGATTTAAATAGTGACTAATGAATTTTCAGTTCTTTGTGTGGTTAATGTTATACGTTTCATTAGTAATAATGAAATGGAAGATCTAAGCAAACTCCTTTTTCCTGGGAAACATGTATCTTCCTAGTTCCCAATATTAATTGTCTAAATAATTTTAGCTAATGCTGTATCACTGCAGGGCTTTTAAAGAAACAATATCCTTTTTCAAATTGTTATTGTAAATTCACAAAGAATGTATTTATGTCAAATGTTATTGTTCATTTTTGGAGGAATTGAGTGGTTTGTTGGCAGAGTTGGGAGTAGATATGTGATTGCTTAAATCTTACATTGTGTTAAGATATGGACTAGCGACAAACAGACAAAAATTAATCATATGTGCTTTGGTCATGGATCTGCTTTATGGAAACTTGAGTTTTTGTGTAACAGCTTGAAACCATTACCTGATCAGGCCAGTTAATAGGACAACCCAATAAAAGGTATGGGAGGTTCTATCGTAAGAAACTAGGTATTAAGTGATATGATTACTTACCAATTGAAGTGAGAAAAGTCAGGCTCTTCCTTTAGTTTTCATCTATTATGGTCATGGGGAAAGTAGTTTTTAGAATTAGGTCCTGAACCCTAAGACTAGAGGGACACTGGCAGCTTCTCAGAGGATAGTTAACGGAGCAAAGGGATAATGGAAGATCCTTTCTTCCTTGTCTTCGGTGGTCTCTTTTGAGAGCCCATATCTTCCTCAGGAATAGCTTCCCATACTCAGAGAAAACTCAGATTGCTTTGGTCTGAGCCTGTAAATCAAGAGGTAAAGCCTTTTCCTGCTCTCCTTAAGAGAGTTCTGCCCTCAGTAGAGGGCAGAGAAATCGTGTATGTCATTAATCACTCGAGAATTGTTTACCATGTTAATCTAAAGGGCACTTGCCCATGGCAGGCAGTAAAGTTACCTTAGTTGTTTAAGAATAACCTGAGTGGTTTACTCAGAGGGTTTGCAAATGTTTGGACATTATTCAAGAGCTGCCCTAGACTGACCAATTAGCTTTATTTTTCACTGCTCTTCTCAGATTTATCTTCATACCATCCAATTGCATTGAGAGGAGCAAGGGTTCCCAAAACTGCAACATTACTGACTTTCCAGCCATGTGACATAGCTTTTCAGACACCGAGTTAAATTTCAACCTAGACATCTCTCTTCAATTCAGGTCACCTACAGGCCAGACAAAACCAAGGTCATGTGTTGAACCAATGTAAGGAGTTTTGTTAGTTGCAATAACTATAATGTTATTCACTATTTGAAATACTATACCATGGTTAATCATAAGTTGCAGCTGTTGTGTCCTTTTATTTATGAGCCCTTAATCAAGAGGACACAGCAAGGGCCACTGTTTGAAAGGAGCCTTTCATGAGGTCTTCCTTTTGGATGCTCTCCCCCTTTCATTGTGAAAAGAAGAGGACTTCGTGTTGACTTGCAAAAGTTATTGAATATTATATATTGACTTCTCTGAAAACAGATGTTTCTATTCCAAATTGAAATGATCAAATTGTAATCTTTATGTTTCAGCTAATGACAACAGAAACAGTAGGCCAGTGCTCTCCAGACAATTTCTTTCAGTTGGCCCCAAACATGATTAGTTCTTAAATGTCAGCCACCAAATGTTATATATTGTCTCTCTGAAAACATATTTTGCTCTCCAGAATTCAGAGTGTCTGTTTTTAACCATATGTTTCCACTATTGGTAATGTAAACAGCCTAGATGTCACCAGACAGCTCTTTTTCCTGCCCTCCACCAACCTGATGGATGCGACTTTAAATGTCAGTCTCTCTCTTTCTCTCTCTTTGTTTACTTTTATATCCTTACCTTATTTTGTGAGAATACATCTTGTGAGTTACCCTTGTTGAAAGGGGGAGTCAGATCCAGGAATTTGGATAGAATCATTTTATGAACTAATTTTGGAATAGATTGCTTATACAAATGGATTTTTTAAACCTAAGAATATAGTAATAAGTTATGTGTTCAGATTTGTTGATTCGTCAGCTTCATCCTGCCCTGGGTTTGTAACACTAAAACTGGGACAGCTGCTTTTCTTTGAGGCACTCAAAAATGTTTCCAGACTTTCAAACTGCATTTCCTTTTTACTGATAGCTTTTTCATGGATTTCACTCAGGTGAACTTTTACTCTTCATTTGATGATCTCTTGGCGAGTCTTTTGCTCCAACCATTTAGATTTCATGTGGCTCCCTGAATACAGCATGCTTTTACACATCTGTGTGGCTTGAACTATGCTCTTACCTCAGCTTGGTGTTCTTCTCTCATTTCCTGCAACGCTTGGCATCTCTCAAGGCAAGGCTCAGACGCTTCTGCCATCATTGAATTTTGCCCCTTCTTTCCAGTTGGACTTGAAGACTGCTCCCTTGTACTGCTCTCTTTGACCTATAATTGGAGCACTTAGTTCACTCTACCTTATGTTTTAATTGATTTTGGTACATTTCCCTCCTTTATGAGAGGCAAACTTTGAGAACTAGGAGCATATCTGTAAGCAGCATCCAGATGATCGGCCGGTGCAAAGTTGCATGCATTTGCTGTTTTCTCAGCAATATCTGGAAACGGGGCTATTTAGAGTTCTCAGAACTGCTGCGAGGTAACAGCTAAGAGACTGATAGCAAAACACTTGGTAAAACTCAAAATGTGCTCTTTAAAATAGTCAATACTGTCTGCCAAATGAATACCTCAAGTTTTCAATGACACATGGGCAATGTAACCCATCATTTGCATTTTTCTGATACCCAGAACTCAAGAGAGATAGTTGGCCAGAATAAAAGGTGATCTCTGCCTCTAGTCTGTTTTGACCAAGTGCATTTCTGACTGAATGTGTTTGTTCAGGCCTCCTTCAAATTTCTTAACCCTGGGCCTCCTCTCTGCTTACACCTATCCTTTCAGTGTTCTTTTTGTGTGGGATGGCGTGTTGGCTGTAAGAGATGGTAGAGATCATACGCATCACACTAGTGATAGTCTGCCTTAGTGTGATCACACGCAGTGAATAATTTATTACCAGGAACCTCGGGTGGGGCAGGGGGAGGGGGGTGCGGTGAACAGCATGGGACATGAAAACAAACAAACAAGCTAAGAGGCCTGTCTGGGACCAAAGGAACAGAGTTACTGGATTTGTTTAAAGAATTAAGCTTATGAGCTACACTTTCCCCTTTGCAGCACAGATAAAAATCTTTGCTTGAGGAACATTTCAACATCACAGCTGCAAGTATAATTTACAATGGAAAATGTTTTTCATTTTGGAAAGAGGCGATTGCTATTTTGTAATGGAAGACGGAGACGGCTGGAGATAAAACTTGCATGCAAGACCAACACAGCTTGACGAAGGGAGCAGAGTCTAGTTCAGCAGCCTCTAAATCAGCAAATCTCCATGTTATTCTTACTGGCAGTCCGGTCAAGAAATATTAAGTGTCTAGTGTGCTCAGGACTGCTAAGCATCATGGACAGTACAGTAAAAGTAGAAGACACAGTGTCTGCCCCTGAGGGAGTGGAAGTTTAATAGAAGAAGGCTCATATATACCAGGGTCAACAAAGAATGATGTTAGGGAGAGTGTCACCAAAGTACCACAGGGCTGCCTACAAACTGGAAGGCCAGGAACTATTATTTTGAGAGAGAGAGAGAGAGAGAGAGAGCGAGAGAGAGAGAGAGCGCATGTGCACGTGGGGGAGGGGCAGAGAGAAGAAGCAGGTAGAGAGAGAATCCCAAGCAGGCTCCATGCTGTCAGCGCAGAGCCCCACACCGAGCTCCATCTCACAAACCACGAGATCATGACCTGAGCCGAAATCAAGAGTCAGTCACTTAACTAGCTGAGGCTTTTAATTAATAAGTGGAGCTTTATAATGCAAATCTATCCCAAGTTGATCTGCTCTTCCTTGACTGTAAGAAATCTAGGACATGTCATGTTCTTGTTAAGACTAACTACTTTTTCACTTTTATTTTACTCCACTCATTAACCCATTGAACACGTAATTCCTGAGCACGTACTACATGGCAGTTGCTGTGACTGTGCCTGGGACTCTCTGGTTGAAGAAGATATGGACCATATCTAAAAAGCTCTTGTGAGCACTGAAGAAACCAAGGAGGGAGAAGCAGTTTTTACTGTTTTAAATAAGCTAGATTATGTTTTATAGTTAAATATGAAGAAAATTACAATTTTAGCTAGATTTACTGTGCCATCATCATTTTCTCATTTGTTCATGCATCCATTCATTTTTCTAGTAAAGGTGCCAGAAACCTCGAAATGCAAACATTCATCAGGTCCTTTCAAATGTCTGTCTCCGGGTTATGTGTTGGATCCATCCACTTCTCAACACATTTATCATCCTGATTATTCCATTCACCTCTTAACCGGTCTCCCAGTTTTCACTCCTGATTCCCTCTAATTAGTGGCTTTCAAACTTTTTTCACTGTGACTCACAATAAAAATACATTCATGATACCCCCAGTATACATACATACATGTATCTCTAAGTAAATCTGAAACAAAAGGTTCATGAAGTAATACCTACCTTTACTCTGTAGGATGCAGTTTGATATTTTTAAAAACTCTAATTTTTTCATCCTCGGCATGATCAACTAAATTTATTTTGTGACACACTACTGCACTGAAATACACTGTTCCAATCCTTTCCTTCCTTCCTTTCCTTCCTTCCTTTCCTTCCTTCCTTCCTTCCTTCCTTCCTTCCTTCCTTCCCTCCATTCATTCCAATATAATTAGCATACTGTATTATATTAGTTTTAGGTATACAATGTAGCGATTCAACAATACTATACCTTACTCAGTGCTCATGATTAGTGTACTCTTAATCCCCTTCACCTATTTCCTCCATCCTCCCCTCACCCCAGCCTCCCCTCTGGCAACCGCCAGTTTATTCTCTATAGCTGAGAGTTTGTTTTTTTGTTTGTCTCTTTGTTTTCTTTGTTTGTTTTGTTTCTTAAATTCCACATATGAGTGAGATCATATGGTATTTGTCTTTCTTGGACTGAGTTGTTTCACTTAGCATTATACCCTCTGGATGTACCCATGTTGTTGCAAAAGGCAAGATTTCATTCTTTTTTTTTTTATGAGTAATATTCCACTGGGTGTGTATGTATGTGTGTGTGTATGTGTGTGTGTGTGGGTGTGTGTGTATATATATACCCCATCTTCTTTATCTATTCATCTATTGATGAACACTTGAGTTTCTTCCATATCTTAGCTATTATAAATAATGCTGCAATAAACATAGGGTGTATATATCTTTGCAAATTAGTGTTTTTATATTCTTTGGGTAAATATCCAGTAGTGGAATTACTGGATTTGTATGTGGTAGTTCTATTTTTAATTTTTAAGGTACTTCCATACTGTTTTCCACAGGGGCTGCACCGGTTTGCATTCCCATTGACAGTGCATGAGAGTTCCTTTTTCTCCACGTCCCTGCCAGTGCTTGTTGTTTGTTCCAGTCTTTTTCAGTGCAGCTGTCAGAGGGATGGTTTCTATCATTTCCCTGCTTAAAATCTTTCTTTGGCTTCCAGTTGCATTTAGGATTAAATCTGGGAATGATAGCTTGGCCTGCGAGGTCCTGCGTGGTCCTACCTCTGTTTCCACTTCACTTTATTCCACCTCTCAACACCTTTAGACAGATTCTTTCTTCTCCATGGACTAGTCTTCCTTTCTCCAGCTTTCACCTGGCCAACTCCCATTTTCCTTCTTGACTCTGTAAAGATTACTCCCTTAACAAAGTTAGATTTCCCTTAGAACCCCTCATTCTTCTCTTTACTTTTATTCTTTGTATTTATTATAATTTTATATTTATGTGTTTCTTTTTATGACTTTTTGTTGAAGACTGATGGCTCCCACTAGATTGTAAGTTCCAAGATAGGTAAGACCAGGTCTGTTTTGTTTTTGCTGTATTCACAGCATCTAGCACAGTTAGCAAATCTCTTTGAGCACCTACTTTGTGTCAAGCTCTGTGCTTGGTCCTGGGAGTACAAAGGTAAAAAACAAGTTCAACTTTTTTGGCATGTAGTGTTTCTGAAGATCTGATGTCTAGGGGCGCTTGGGTGGCTCTGTCTGTTAAGCATCCAACTCTTGATTTTGGTTCAGGTCATGATCTCAGGGTACATGAGATTGAGCCACACCTTGGGGTCCCTGCAGATAGCACGGAGTCTGCTTAGGACTCTCTCTCTCCCTCTCTCTCCCTCTCTCTCTCTCTCTCTCTCTCTGACCCTCTCCCACTTGTGCTGTCTCTTTCTCTCTCTCTCTCTCTCTCCCTCTCCCTCTCTCAAAATAAATAAACTTAAAAAAAAGATATCTAAAAAGCATAACAGGTTAATAAATATAGTAGAAAGGGTGTTAGAATGCTGGATTTCCTACAAACAATGCTTCCTTTGTTTTGGAAGGAAGGAAGACTTTCCTTGTTTACTCTTAATACAAACTGAAAGAACATAGTGGTATTGTTGAATGATTGAGTACATTTCCCACTTACATATAGAGAAGGAGGTAAGCAAATGCTAGGTAGGTGCCTTTCATTTTTAATGTTATTGCTGTTTCATTGTGTAGTTCTCAGGTTCAGAATCTAAGGAGCCATTGAGCCCAGCCTCCCACTTAATGCTGGAATACTCATAACATCCCTGGCAGGTTTAGACTTTGAACTCTTCCAACGCTGGAAAAGGAACTATTACACAGAACAGCTGATTCCATTTTGGAGCAATTTGAATTGTTAGAAAAATTTTTTTTAATTTGGGTTATTTTTCTGCCCATTTGTCTGCACTTTGGAGATACAGAGAAAAGTTTGCTCTGTCTCCCACAGAATGACTCCCCAGCTATTTGCAGATAGTTAACCCACCCAAGAAGTTCTTTTTTCCCAGTTGAAGCAATCCTAGTTTCTCCAGTTATTCCTCATGTGACATGCTTTCCACCCCCTTTTTCTTCCCATGACACTCTTGACATGCTCCAGTTTTTCTGTGTATTCTTTAAAACTTGGCACCAAGAATGGAGGCAGGACTCCAACTGTGTCTGGACCATTGTGGAGCATAGGGGGCTATTTTCCCCCCTTATTCTGAGCACCATACTTCTGCTAATCTGGCCTTAAATTAATTGCATTGGATTTTTTAGCAGCCAAGTCTCACTGTTGGGCTCATATCCTGTTCAGAGTCAACTAAAACCCCTAGATCTTTTCACATGAACTCTTGTTCAGCCTGGTCACTCTCCCATCCCGAACTTTCTTATATCCATGTAATAGGTTTTTACATTTATTCCCATTCAGTCTCCTCTTGTTAACTTCAGACCAATGTTTTGTGGAGTCTACAGGCTTGGCAAAAGAAAAAAAACTCAAACTCCAGTGAATACCACAAACAGTTATTTGCTTTAAGTTCAGGAAATGAAAAGTTATGCTGGTTTTAAATTTCTCAAGTTGCCTCCCGCCTCCCTCCTCCACTTCGTCCCCCAGCTCCCTTCAGTGTTTTGGTCTGAGGCCCCGTGGAGGGTGTCTGCAGCTAGACTGTCTGGAGGGAGGGCCCAGCTCTCATCCTCTACATGCCGCCATTCAGTAATAGCTGGGGGCTCTCTGGCTAAGCCAAGGGAACATCTAGCTCCACTGAGAAAACCCTTGCTGCCTAGTGATACGAAACATGCCACCTACTTGCACTGTAGCTTTGTGGGGCAGATTTTCCCAATGTCTCCCAGAGGAAACAGAAATCAAGCCTCTCCCTCCCCCCACCCCCTCCCCAATCTCTTTTGTCCCCACAATCCAGCTCTGGAAAATATCTGAAGGCCACAGAAGTGGGAGTACCCTTTGATGTTTATATTGGCTGGCTCCTTTTCCTTTTTACTTCTTTTTTTAATAATCAGAGTAGTAGAAAATGTGGAGAATTAACCGCATGACAGCAGCAGAGGAATTCATTAGAGAAACTGAGATGAATTCTGCTCAGATTTCAGGCTCTCAAGCAGGAGTCACAAAGGAGTAATCGTCCTCTAGTTGTTTTTAATCATTTCTTTTGTGGCACCTTCCTTGTCCCTGAAACCAATCTCAGTGTCCGGCACGAGGGAGCCTGAGAACATAGGCCATCCTCAAGGAGGCTTTGATTTGGGGATTACTACAGCGATATTAGCTGCCCCCTTCGAAATGCCCTTTGACAAGATGGAACTTGTCCATCTTGGAGAGGGCAGTGCACAGTGCCGTGTCATTGCTTTTATCTAAAGTGCTTCTCATTAAAATTTTGCATTAAAATTGTAAAAAATGGGCAGAAAACTCTACTACAGAAAATTCCCAAATAGAGCAAAAATTGCTGAGGAATGAACTTCTGCAAATGTGTTTTCTAACTTAATCCTCAGAGACCCTTCCTTTCATGAACCTCAGAGATAGCTTCAGTGATGGCTTTGCCCATGACTTAGTTAATTCATGCTTAAAATTTGACTTAGAGGAACTCGGTAAAATAAAATAGTGCTTTTTCTCCATAAATGTATTGAGGCAGCAGCTGGATCCCCCAGAGGCTGTGGTAGTAAGATTTCTGTCCCAGAGTCCAAAGTAGTCCTGACTGCTTTGCTGAAATACTGGAGCTCCATTGGAATTCTGATTCTTCAGTGCAAGCATATTAGGAAGTCTCATATTGAAAAATCTTCTCAAGCGCTTTCATATATTACTTATTGAGCTTATAAATATAAATTATTTGCATCTATTTATTAAGCAGCTCTGTAAATCCCCTTCTAAGTTAGATGTTTTAGCATTGCTCTTGATAAACATATCTACCTGAAAATAATGAAAAGAACACTTCTTGAATCTTACTGATATTTTTGGAAAGAGAATTCATTAACCTGAAGTACTTAGGCATGTAATTAATTTTAAAACCATCTGCTTTTAGCGTTAAGCTAACCTGGTCAAATGCGCTTACATCAGACATAGAGGGCCTAACAGAGACAAGTCGAGTATCACAAAAAATTTCCCAGGCAACACACTTCTTGTGGCTTCTCTTTGGGCACAGGCTCTAACACCTACTCAGAGACTCAGAACCAGAACATCGGCGAGTAAGTCACCTTTCCATGTCATGTTTCTCCCACCTGCCAAGTGGAGGACACATAGGTAGTTTTCACCTCCTTGTCAATGAGAGAAAATATTTCAGTCTCTTATGTCAGTGGTAAGCAGAAAGGAGGGGTAACTGTGGCCTGTAGAGGTTTATAGGGAAGTCTATATGAAAGGAGGGAGACTTGGGTGAGGCCTGGAAGAACGCAGAAGATGCTAATCACTCAAAGACCATTTTTTGAGGACTTGTGATACAAAGACATTTAAGATATGTTGCCTGCTTCTGGTTTGGACTGACATAGAGGAGGCATGAAGGCAACATGAGAAAGGCAATAAAAGCACAGGAGTGAAAAAGTCATGGTGTGTTTTGTATACATTAAATAGTAGAAGATTGATTTGTAGAAGATGTGATTCGGTTTAAGATTTTTAAAAACTGCCATTTATTCTTTTTTTTTCAATATATGAAATTTATTGTCAAATTGGTTTCCATACAACACCCAGTGCTCATCCCAAAAGGTGCCCTCCTCAATACCCATCACCCACCCTCCCCTCCCTCCCACCCCCCATCAACCCTCAGTTTGTTCTCAGTTTTTAAGAGTCTCTTATGCTTTGGCTCTCTCCCACTCTAACCTCTTTTTTTTTCCTTCCCCTCCCCCATGGGTTTCTGTTAAGTTTCTCAGGATCCACATAAGAGTGAAAACATATGGTATCTGTCTTTCTCTGTATGGCTTATTTCACTCAGCATCACACTTTCCAGTTCCATCCACGTTGCTACAAAAGGCCATATTATTTCATTCTTTCTCATTGCCACGTAGTACTCCATTGTGTATATAAACCACAATTTCTTTATCCATTCATCAGTTGATGGACATTTAGGCTCTTTCCATAATTTGGCTATTGTTGAGAGTGCTGCTATAAACATTGGGGTACAAGTGCCCCTATGCATCAGTACTCTTGTATCCCTTGGGTAAATTCCTAGCAGTGCTATTGCTGGGTCATAGGGTGGGTCTATTTTTAATTTTCTGAGGAACCTCCACACTGTTTTCCAGAGTGGCTGCACCAATTTGCATTCCCACCAACAGTGCAAGAGGGTTCCCGTTTCTCCACATCCTCTCCAGCATCTATAGTCTCCTGATTTGTTCATTTTGGCCACTCTGACTGGTGTGAGGTGATATCTGAGTATGGTTTTGATTTGTATTTCCCTGATGAGGAGTAACGTTGAGCATCTTTTCATGTGCCTGTTGGCCATCCGGATGCCTTCTTTAGAGAAGTGTCTATTCATGAAAAACTGCCATTTATTCTAAGGAAATCATTAAGAGATGAGTAAAACTATGTATGTACAAATATTTTTGAATGAAAAATTGACAGAAAAGACCCTCAAACTCTGTGAACTGATTAAGTTAGATTACATGTATACAGTGGAATGCTCTCTAGCTATTAAAAGGAGGGCACCTTTTGGGATGAGCACTGGGGGTTGTATGGAAACCAATTTGACAATAAATTTCATATATTAAAAAATAAATAAATAAATAAATAAATAAATAAATCATGTTGTATAAAAATCTTTATTCAAGTGGGGAAATACTCATGGTATTCCCATGAATACCATGGGGAGGAGTGAAAAATATAGATTATAAAATAGAATGTATAGTATAATACCAATTTTGTAAAATATATTTATTATGAGAAAAAAATCAGGGAGGACAAAGGACAAGCAGTTAGCAGTGGTTATATATAGTTTTTGAGAGCACAAGTTATATCGATTTTCTTCTTCAAGCGCTGATATTTTCAACTTTCTTCTGTCATGAGAATGCACTATTTTGCAATTAAATTTTTTTTTTTACATGAGGGTAAGAAGTTAGGCACTTATTTATTGATTGACTTATTCATTTATTTTAGGCAATGCAGAGTCCAATGTGAAAATCAGAGAAGAAAAGTGACAGGATGAAAATAATACTGTTGCAAGACAAATGTATAAATAAATGTAAGATGTTTTAGAGCAGAGAGAGCCTCATATTGGAGAGATGAATCTACAGGTCATAGCAATAGTTTATTGTAAAACGATAGACATTTGAAATAGTGTGGTGTTTGTAGGCATTCAAAAGAAAGGCAAGGTGTGAAACATTATGAAGGGTGAATAGACAATATATTGTGGAATGACTCTGAAAAGTGAGAGAGGGGAGAGTCCTGGGGACAAGTGCAATATTTCTCGCTTGCCTGGAAGAATAAAATCAATAGGAGGTAGAGACAGCTTGCTTGGAAGCTGGGATAAATTGCTTCAATCCAGGTTTAGTTTTTGTTTGCTGTTTTTTATTTTCTGGGTTTTTTAAAATTTATTTTATTTATTTATTTTATTTATAAAATAAAATTTTTTATTTTTTTTATTATTTTTTATTTTTATTTATTTATTTATTATTTTTATTATTTTTATTTTTTATTTATTTTTATACTTTTCTAGTATAGAAAAGTTACAAGAATAAAAATAGCACATTCAAAGGGCGCCCAGGTGGCTCAGTCGGTTAAGCGGCCGACTTTGGCTCAGGTTATGATCTCGAGATCCATGAGTTTGAGCCCTGCGTCGGGCCCTGTGCCCCTTCCCTGCTAATGCTCTGTCTCTCTAGCTCTCAAAAATAAATAAACATAAAAAAATTTTTTTTAAATAACACACTCAAAAGACATACCCTAAGGAATACGGTCAATGATACTGTCATAGTGATGTCACAGGACAGATGGTAGCTACCCTTGGTGGTGAATTTACTAAAATCATCTGTTGCTAATATTTTACATTTGCTTCATAATTTATTCTGTCTACCTACCTACCTACCCACTAAATAACTACATATGCATATACATATACATAACAGTTTTCTGATTTTTTTGAGGGTAAATTACATTCATCTTAATCCTTTTCCTCCTGAATACTTCATTTTTTTATTTCCAAGAAACAGGATATTCTCTTATAACCTTTAGAGAGTTATCCCCTTCAGTAAATTTGATTAAATACTTCCATCTAATCTATGATTCATATTCCAGTTTTGTCAATTGACCTGGTGATGCAATGGTGTCCTTGATGACATTTTTTCCTCCTCTAGCGTAGGATCCTGTCTAGATTAGGTATTGCAATTAGTTGTCATGTCTCTTTAGTCTCCTTTATTTTTATTTTTTTTATTTTTTAACATTTTAATTTATTTTTGAGAGACAGAGCGTGAGTTGGGGAAAAGCAGAGAGCGAGCGAGACACAGAATCCGAAGCAGACTCCAGGCTCCGAGCTGTCAGCACAGAACCCTATGCGGGGCTCGAAACCACCAACTGTGAGATCATGACCTGAGCTGAAGTCAGAGGTTTAACTGACTGAGCCACCCAGGCACCCCTCTTTAGTCTCCTTTAATCTGGAACGTATTCACAGCCTTTATTTTTTATGACTTTGACATTGTTGAAGATCACAGTTTCCTCCATTACATGCTTTTTTTGAATTTGTCTGATGTTTCCTTATAATTAGATTCACCTTGTCAGCCAGGTGATGTTTTCCCCTTCTCAGGTTACCTGGAAGTATAATGTAATATCCATCTGTCCTTCATTGGTGATGTAAATTTTGATCACTAGGTCAGGATATTATCTAATTTTTCCTCTATATAGGAAAAATATATATTATTTACTCTCTATATGTTATCTACTCTTTTTCCCTTGTAAGCACTAAGCAATCACTGAGAAGTAAATCTCTTGATTTTCATCATCCACTCAGATTTAGTATTCCTTGGTAGTTCTTGTATAATCCAAGCTGCAGAAGATAGCTGCAAAAGTTTCCAACTCTAACATTCCTTCTGCATTTACCGGTTATCACCAAACATTTTCCTATAAGCAAGAGAGCTCTCTTTTTTCCTCATCCATCCATCCATCCCTTACCAGTTTTGAACTTCTGAATTCCTATTCTTTTTAGTGGTTAATATTGTACTGAATTATTTTGATGCTCAAATTGTCCCAGATTTAGTCAATGTGTTCTTGTGTCATATCCACCCCCCCATTATTTTTCTCTTTTCTAAAACATTTTTTTTAATGTTTATTTTATTTTTAAGAGAGAGAAAGAGAGAGATCACTAATGGGGAAGGAGCGGGGGTGGGGGGTGGTGGCGGCACAGACTGAAACGGGCTCCAGGCTCTAAATTGTCAGCACAGAGCCTGATGCAGGGCTTGAACTCATGAACCGGGAGATCATGTCGTGAGCTGAAGTCAGTGCTTAACCAACTGAGCCACCCAGGTGACCCTATTTTTTTCCTTTCCTTTCTTTTCTTTTCTTCTTTTTTCTTGCCTTGCTTTTTTTTCCTTTTCTTTTTTTCTTTACTCTCTTTTCTTGCCTTCTCTTCTCTTTCTTTTCTTTTTTCTTTTCTTCAGCACTTCCCAGGTTCATCTTGTGCCTATCCTTCCCCAGTCCTTAAATCACCCATTTCTCCAAGAATCCCCACTTCTTTCTTAGCGGAAATGGTAGCAGGGACCAAGTTCTGGGAGGAGGTGTGCTCTGTGCTTCTTGGCCTTTTCAACTGACAGAGCTGGGAAACAAATAAACAAAGAAACAAACAAATGTTTATGTGTACATATGTATACACATATGCACATACATATTTTAGAAATTGTGAAATCACTCTGATAACCTCCAGTTTCAGTCCATTCCCACAGGGTTCTTTCTTGCTCAACCCAGTTTTATATAGCTTCCACATTTGGAATAATGATAAGCAAAATAGTAAAAGATGTAGCATGCAGTAGGGGAGATAGAAAATTGAAACTCACAAAGATGGTCAAATTTAATGATTCAGGTTAGGGTGTTATTCACACAGAGTTAGAGGTGAACACAACTAGAGTTTGCCAAATCCAAAGGCAAGACTATAAGAGCAACAAGCTAACAGAGAAAGGAGATAGGATGGCCACTGAATTTTGAGATCCATGAAGAAGTTATAGTAGGACACAGAGGAGACAAATAAGAATAGCTCAGGAAGGAGATGTAGAGAATGAAATCAAAAAAGTAGGAGGAGAGGGGCGCCTGGGTGGCTCAGTCGGTTAAGCGTCCGACTTCAGCTCAGGTCACGATCTCACGGTCCGTGAGTTCGAGCCCCGCATCGGGCTCTGGGCTGATGGCTCAGAGCCTGGAGCCTGCTTCCGATTCTGTGTCTCCCTCTCTCTCTGCCCCTCCCCCATTCATGCTCTGTCTCTGTCTCAAAAATAAATAAAAACGTTAAAAAAAAAATTAAAAAAAAAAAGTAGGAGGAGAGCCAGTACTATGTAGAGTCATGAAGGTCAAGACTAGAAAGGTTTTTAGCAAAGACTGCAGGTAGTCAGAGAAAACTGTAGACCCAGAGTAGGCCTTTGGATTTGACATTTGGTTACCAAATATTTTAAAAACTGGATATAGGGGCTCACATGTGAGTTTTGGAGAGTACAACTTTGAAGCAGCAATGCAGCGCCCGTTAATTAATATTTGACACTTATATTTAGGTGGTTTTTTTTAAACTTTTTAGATATGTTCACCAAATATTATTTTGTTTCTCATTACATGCTAAGCAAGTTATGCTTTGTGTATAAAGTGCCCAAATCTAAGAGGCATTGTAGACAGGCTATTTTTAGGGAACTCATGTTTTTCTTTAAAAGCTCGGTTAGCATTTGGAATCGATATACAGTATAATATTTAAAAGAAAAACAACATATTTCCTCATCCCCCAAGAGATTTCTTAAAATAGCATGTAATCTTACCTACAGTGGGAAAAGTTTCAAATTTTATAAATTGGGTTGAATCTAACTCAGATTACCTGACCAGGAGAGCCCCCAAGAAAAACAAGGTGTGGTAAAGGTTATAGTAATGGTAATTAAGGAATTTGTGTTGTGTATGCTGGGCCTCCCTCACTTAAAGCAGTGACCCAGCCTGTGGCTACTGGCATCATTTGTAAATGCTGAGACATGCTGTCTTTTTAGAGAGAAGTCCAAACCAAATCTTTGCCCACTCCAAAAGCCAAAATATTCTTCTCATTCCTTTCAGCCACAGAACAGGCCGAGCTTTTGCTAATAGGACCCATGTCTCTGTGACCTGTGGATGCATCAACCTGTTTTCTGTGCAGCGTGTAAGCAACAAAGGGTTTAACTTTAGTTGCTTTTCTTCCCAGGGTCATGGAATGTTAGAAGTGCTAGAAGCTAGAAAGGATCTTCAAAGTGAACCACTTTAAGCCTCTCGCATTCCAGATGAAAATACCAAGGCTCAGACAGGTGAAATAATGTGTCCATCTTCCCACAGCTAGAAAATACTAGAGCTTGAACTCAGGCCAACTGACCCTCCACCCAGGTCTGCAGCTGGGTATCATACATTATAGCATCTCTTCTCAAGAGCAAAACCTCTTTGGGGCGATACGTTACACTCTAGACTGTGTGTGCCAAATCTGTGTGATGACAGGCGGTGCCATCAGAGAGCTGTACCATGTTAAGCGGCAGTTGGGTAACCAGCAGCCACAAGCAAATCCCGTGGGTGACCTGAAAGTAAAGTCTTTTCTGAGTTGAATGGGATCTGTGGAGATCTGGGAGAGGCTCGTCCTGAGAGGACGTTTTGTTGAGTGGTTGAACATATGCTGCAGGCTGTAGCACATTATGGAAGCCCTTTCCTTTGTCATGTTAGGTGATCCAGTTTGGAGACTCTGATGCATCAGGATTTTTCTCGTCCTTCACATGGCAAGACTTAAAGACATTAGATTCAAAATCGTATTTCTTTCTCCTTTCTGCCAGTAATGAATAATTCTACTCTAGTATGCTAGTGTCTAACGCATACTTAGGGACGTTTGGGAGGCTGTTTCCATTTCATCTCATTTCAGTCAGCAAATATTTACAGAACTCTGTGTGAGACAGATGCCATGCTAGGAATAGCAAGAGCATTGAGGACCACTGCCCTCCCTCCTAGGTTCAGGGCAGTGACAGTGTGCATAGCCACCATTGCTGACCATCCCTGCTGTGGCCTTTGCTGGGTGACCTCTCTGGCTCCCAGAGCCTTGTGTTTTCACAGATTCCCTGATTCTTCCTCAGAACAAGTTGTCCCTCCTACTAATATTCCCTTCAAAAAGATGAGGTTTTTCCAAGAGAATTTTAAGATTTTCTTTGTCGTCTTATTTACTTCGGTTTTCGGCAACATTTGAAAGAGCTGAAGCGAGGACAAGGAAGAAGAATATTTAGGCCTGGAAAATGTAAAAAAAAGTCCCCTTTACATCTACTTTTGAGAAGATGATTTTAAAATATTCTGTACTCTCAGGGATCCACTGCCCCTTCGATTCGCATACCTTGGCTACCGTCACGTGAGAAGACACTGTGTTTAGGCTTCAAAGAAAGGAATTATACTGAGAACTTTTAGTGATAATTCTTTGATTGTAACCTTGGTTTTCTTCCTCCTGCTAATCTTTTAAAATGGGTATTGCAGGAAGCTGCTTGCCAGGCTGTAATAGACCTCCAGGGAACGTAGCACATGATCTTTTCCCTTATTTGGCACTGAAATTTCACCAGGCTGTGTTAATCTGAGTGAAACACACTCTAGGAATATCTTTAGAATAGTTCTGTAGTTGGAAAAATTGAGACCAGGTAACGATGGAACCAGGTTTTACATGCCATGCGGGAAGCCCATTAAGGCAGTCAGTATTTCCGTGGCACTATTCAAATATAGCAGGACCAGATATGTAGGCCCACCTTGAAAACATTCTTGTGCATGTGTGTTTTATTCTCAAGATGTTAGAGCTGATAAAGCGGCGTGGTGTGGTGTAAGTGTGCACAAATCGAAGCTGGGCTTGTCTGGATGACTAGGCTCCAGGCTAATTAAGGGTGGGAGAGGGATCATTGTGTGTGTTTTGGTTGCCTTCAGGGAAGGAGTTGCAGACCCCACTGCTGTGGTATCATGGAAAAAGAAAAACTCCTTGAACTTAAAGCAGTTGCCTTACCTGTAACAGAGCAGTCTCAGCCTCACGGACTTTGTGTGAGGGTCAAATGAGAAAATACTTGGAAAAGTGCTTCATAATCTCTGTAACACCCAGCAAGAGCAGGGAAATGTGCTTGTGATCATTATCACAATGACTCGGAGTGAGTTATTCCCCAGATAGTCATGATAAGGTTGTCAGAAAAGAGTCGGGAGGTCACTTTACCAAGCAGAATTTTGTATGTGTTGCAGAAACTCCCAGTCTGAGTCACTGAATAAAGTGAGGGGTCATGAGAAGTGTGCTCCATTTAAGATGTTTGGTTCTCTTTCACATTCCGTCCTTGACCAGCAAAACCGTTTCACTTCATTTCCAGTCACTTTCACTTTCTCAAGCTTTGGTTCGGTGTCCATGACATTCCCACACTTAAACATTTGCATTGTCTTCCTTGATTTTTTCTCTCAGAAGTCTGTTTATCTGACTAATGCACTGTGGTCAGAATAAGAGCATTGCTCATGGTGCATTTCCTAGGTAGGAATGTCTAAAATCAACAAGTGGCCCAGCCTAGAACATTCTCTAGGACCTGTGCCCCTGCCCTCCCCGCCCATTGCCTAGTGGCTCTGATTTGTTTGTGTATAGGGCTACTTCCACTTCTAGGTCAAGAGCCTGACTCCCCATGCCCAGAGCCCCACTTTCCATGTACTGTGGTTTGGTGCCCTTATTAGTGTCTGGCTACCTGCTTCCTTCTATAAGTGAGAGTTGTAACAAAGTGGTGAGCCCTTCCATAGCAGACTCATAAGGAGCCAAGGTGTTCTAGCTCAGTCTCAGGAATCATAATCTTGAAAAGATGCATAGCATATATTTCCGTCATCTTTCAGCATCCTTCTCAAAAACCCTAGAAAATATTTAGCCTAGAAAAAAAGCCAAGTAGTAGGTTTATGCTGCATTTACTCTCTAAATGTCTGAGGGGGAGCAGGATGAGGTATGTCCTTTGGAGTTCCAAGGGGTAGAATTAAGGCCATGGGTAGGAGGTACACAGAAACAAACTTTGACTTAATCATATGAAGATTATTCTAGAAGAGTTGTTAAGAAATGTAATGAACTGCCTCCAGAGCCTGAGTTTCCATTTCTAGAGGTGTTTAAGAGTAAACGGGACAACCAGTGAAGGTATACTGTAGAGAGGATTTATATTATTGGACTAGGTAACTTTTATTTTTTTTCAACTTTATTAGAATTTTTAGCCATAAAAGTGACACACGTATTTTATCATAAAATAATGCAGAACTATATGAAGAATAAGTTAATCCTTTGTCTTTTTCATCTCTCTGACCACATTACCCACCCTCTACCCCCTTTCCCCATTGAAACCAGTGTTTGGTGAAGGTAAAAAATGTTAACAGAAATGTATCTAATCCTATTTTTGTACTATGTTCACCAAACTGAATATGGTAGATATATTTTTAAGAGGTTTAAAAGAAAAATAGAAAAGATAGTAGGAGAGCTCCTAGCTGTCTTAAGTGAGTCAAAGGCCTTAGGGAAGAGCTAAGTATAATATAGAGGATAGACTAAGATATGGGGTTATTCTAGAACTTGGTTGGGAAGTAAATTAATATATATAGCCATCAGAGAATGGATCAGAGCAGAGTTGTGGACAGTCACCTAAAGACAGTGATTATCTCTAAGCCAAAGACTGGCGTAAACATAAGTGAAGCACAAATGTGTCTGAATGGGAACACCTAAAAGTGAACACTGTGCCCCAGGCTCCCGGTAACTATCCTCAGGAATGGGATTGTCAGCAACCTTCAAAGTTTCAGTTCAACTTATAAGTCCTCCTTTGCAAGAGATTCAATTTAACATTTCAGTCCTACAGAAACTTCTCCTTCTGACACCTTGTGACTACAATTTGCCTCTGTAAATAGAACTGTCTGAAGGGGGAAATGCTGTGCTCAGACAATGACCGTTAGGGTCTGTGTGAGAGATACATTACTGTTGTCAATCAATAAATTGACATTCTGGTTTGCCGCACTGGTTTGCCGCACTCAAACTTCGTTGTGAGTTTTGTCGGGGTGAGGCAACATAACTATGTCTAGTCAACTCTGGGATACTGACAGTGTCAAGGTTTGGGGTCTTCAAGGCTGGAACTGTAACCTAGCTGTATACTTCATATAGCCATTAGGTGGCATTTGTACAAAAGGGAAGTACTGTAACACTTGGATAGAAGTTCGGGCTCCAGAAATTAATCGATGTGGGTTTGAATGCTAGGTCTGCCCTTTTCAAACTGTATGACCTAAGCCTGTTTACTTCTTTGTAAAACGGAGAGGGATGATCACAACATCATTCTTAAAGGGTTGTTTTAAGGATTAAATTAGATAATCCATGTAAAGTGCTTGACTCAGTGCCTTACACATAGCTGCTACCATCATCACCACCACCACCAAGACAAATGACACCTTGTGATGATTATTGAGAGCCAATATGAGCTAAAAAATGAAAAAGAAAAAGTAAAACATTTCTATTTCTAAATCCTTTTATCCTTCCTCAGTTCATCTGATTGGTTATAGAGTGTCATAGAGTAGATTTTTATTTCTGGGAGGAATCTGGCAGTGATTTTTATTCTTGTTGTCTAGTTGTGATTAATTAAGTAGATTCATACTTAATTTCATACTGGTTTAACAAATGTAACCAAATGGTTTTGAGCTGATTGATGGATTGATGTCCATCTGGACAGACTCAGGAGTCTGTTTGCTGATGCTGTTCTGTCCAGTCCAGTTTACTCAAAAATTTTGATGAAAGCACTGAAGATATGACTGTGTGACATATAGGTCACTCAAAGTTGGAAGAGATGGCTAACACATCTAATAAGAGAAGACACAAGATTTAAAAAAGATATGTGTAGTTTGATGGGATGGGTTTGCTAATAACAACCACAGATAACACTTATTGAAGGCTTACTGTGTTCGGGTAGAATGCCAAATGTATTGTGTAGATTCCCTCGTTGAATCCTCCTATGACCCTCTGAGGTCTATACTATTAATATTCTATTTGATAGGTAGATATATGGAGGCACAGAGATGTTAAGTTACTTGCCCAAGTCCCACAGTCAATAAGAGGCATAGCTGGGACAGAAACCAGTTGTTTAACACTGGAGCCCATGTTCTTTTTTTTTTTTTTTTAAGGTTTATTTATTTTTGACACAGAGAGAGACAGAGCATGAGTGGGGGAGGGGCAGAGAGAGAGGGAGACACAGAATCCGAAGCAGGCTCCAGGCTCTGAGCTGTCAGCACAGACCCTGACACGGGGCTCGAACTCACAGACTGCAAGATCATGACCTGAGTCGAAGTCAGACACTCAACCGACTGAGCCACCCAGGCGCCCCTGGAGCCCATGTTCTTAACCACTATACTATGCTACCAGAGCCAGTGAGTCAGAATTTTACAGAGGTCAATGTAAAGTCCTACACTTAGGCTAAGAAAATACTACATTAGGTCCAAAAAAGGCAGGTGGGAGTTCAGTTTGATATCAAGTAATGGGGGAAAGTTTTAGGGATGTTTGTTGATGGGAAATACAACATGAGCCAATATTGTCATGTACTTGCTTCAAGAAAACAGTTCTGTACAAGAAAACAGAGTTCTGTACTCTGAGTGAGAGAGAATGGAGCCTAATTCATGTCTGCATAGAAGTTCTTCTTGGAATTCTTGGTGAGGACTGCAAAAAGGGCCAGAATGCTCTCCTCCTCCTCCTCTTCCTCCTCCTCCTCCTCCTCCTCCAACTCCTCCTTCTCCTCCTTCACATTTATTTATTTTTGAGAGACAGAGAGAGACAGAATGTGAGCAGGGGAGGGGGAGGCACAGAGAGAGTCCCAAACAGGCTCCAGGCTCTGAGCTGTCAGCACAGAGCCTCACATGGGGTTTGAACTCACGAACTGTGAGATCATGGCCTGAGCTGAAGTTGGACACTTAATTGACTGAGCCACCCAGGCGCCTCATGACCAGAATGTTCTGTAGCAGGAGGCCCCTCATGGAAGCCTTAGGGCGGGGGAATTGTGTTAGCCCTGGTACTTGTCAACTGTAACTCCAGTGGGGGCAACCAAGCCAGTGGGGCACTCTTGTCTCTGAAATGCCCTGCCTCTGTAGGGAATTGTGTGAAAAAGACTCTTCTAGCATTGAGGGCTCTGGGGAGTCCAGATGACTTACAAAGTCCCCCTCCCTGAGATTCTCTGAGATCAGTGAAGACTTGCATTGATGAACAACAACTCTGAGTTAAGCAAGTCAATGATTTAAGGCCTGAGTTTGAGCAACGAGAGATGGTCAGTGTTCTGAGAATTATGGCTGGTCATATTCTGGAGGTGGCTTTGCTCCAGCTGTTTGTTCACCAGTGTTTTGAGTTAAAGGGAATGACAGTCTACAAATTTATGCACAAGGCACTTCACAGAATAGAAGAAGCCAACTTCTGGCCTCTGATATCCACATGCAACAAATATAGCTTGTGTTCTTCCCCCAGGACTCAATTTGTAAGCCTCTTTATTGCATTGTGCTGTAGTAAACAATTTCCCAGTTTTGTGGGCAATCTGTGAAACCATCTTTCCCTTTATTTCAACTTTGTTGTTGTTGTTGTTGTTGTTTTACGTTTATACTGTGAATTAAATGGACCCTTAGGGGTTCCAATTATGTTATGGAAAAAAAGAACTTGGGAGTTCTGAGAACCTGAAGGACATTTTGTTTTCCTCAGCTAGATATTTAGGACCTTTAGGACTGGGTTATCATTTTCCCCAAATTTCAAGATTAATCATTCCTGTCACCTCAAATGGCAGCGATAGTGCAGTCAACTCTTTTCTGAGTTATTCTCATAATAACTCTTTATTCTTATGTGGTGTTTTAAATTTTACAAAATGCTATTTTACACACAATAATCATCTCAAGTAATCCTGTTTGGAAGATAGAACAGAGTAGACAGGTAATATTGTGAGAAACCAAGAACACGAAACTCAGAGATTGGTGGTGGTAACAATTATAACAGATGGTTTTTGAACACCAACTCTGTGCCAACTATCTGCAATGGTTTATTTAATCCTTGTAATAATAGTTCTGGAGTTGGGTGTTAATTTCTTCATTTGGGGATGGGGAAGCTGTGGCTCAAGAGCATAACTTGACCAAGGTCACACAGTAGTGTAGAAGTAGAAGTAGAAGAACCAGAATCAAAGCCAGAACTTTTTGATTTTGAAATCCATGTTCTCCATCAATACATTATTACTACCAGCGAGGTTATGAACCTGCCAGGGCCATCTGGCTACCCAGTGGCCTAGGCAGGGTCAGAATCTGTGTCTTTAGACTGTTTAGCACATTTTCTACTGTGCACTGCAGCTGTTTCACTGGTTTTCATTAACAATTGGTTCTTTTCAATACATAAAGAGGAAACAAATGAAAACGGAGCCAAACCATACCCTTATAACCCAGAGGAACTCACTCAGAACCTTAAAGAATCCTAGGCGATTGTGAGATTTTTAAGTGCCTAATGTTCTCTTCATATTCTGTTTATTCTTCACCACCACTGCTATTAGTTAATGCAGGTGGTTCTTGGCTGATAGTGATTCACATGTGAGCCTGTGCCAGGTACGCCTATTTTACTGTGCTTGGAATTTATAGAGGCAGTATGTTTCTTAGTCAGTTTGGGGGAAGTAAGTTCCGGTAGAAAAACAAACAGGAGAGGCAATGAGGTTCAGCAGAAAGAGCTCAGACCAACCTTTGGCATCAGTCCAAGCAGAGTTAAAAATCCCAGCTCAGCCTCTTCCTAAAGGAGATAGCTTAAATAAGTTACTGAATCTCACTAAAAATCTGTTTCTGCATTTTAAAATGGAAATAACATTTGACTCATGGGTTTGTTATAAAGAACAAATGGAAAGAGTAATTTAATGTTGATTGGGTTTTTTAGCCATTCTAACAGGTGTAAAGTGAAATTTCATTGTGGTTTTGATTGCATTTCCCTGACATTTAGTGATGTTGAACATCTTTTCACATGTCTGTTGGCCATTTGTATATCTTCTTTGGAAAAATGTCTATTCAGGTCCTCTGCCTATTTTTTAATCAGATTGTTTGTTTTTTGGTATGGGGTTATATACGTTCTTTATGTATTTTGGATATTAACCCCTTATTGGATTTATCATTTGCAAATATCTTCTCCCATTCAGTAGGTTGTCCTTTTATTTTGTTGTTGGTTTCCGTTGCTGTGCAAAAGCGTTTATTTTGATATAATCCAATAGTTTATTTTTGCTTTTGTTCCCCTTACGTTAGGAGACCTATCTAGAAAAATGTTGCTATGGCTGATGTCAGAGCAATTACTGCCTTTGCTCTCTTCTAGGGACTTCTGTGATTTCAGGTCTCACATTTAGGTCTTTAATTCATTTTGAGTTTATTTTTGTGTATGGTGTTTAAAGGTAGTCTGGCTTCATTCTTTTACATATAGCTGTTCAGTTTTCCCAGCACCATTTATTGAAATGATTGTTTTCCCCATTGTATAATCTTGCTTCCTTTGCAGTAGATTAATTGACCATATAATTGTGGATTTGTTTCTGGGCTCTCTATCCTGTTCTGTTGATCTCTGTGTCTATTTTTGTGCCAGTGCCATACTGTTTTGATGACTATGGCTTTGTAGTATATCTTGAAATCTGGAATTGTGATACTTCCAGCTTTGTTCTTCTTTCTCAAGATTGCTTTGGCTATTCAGTATCTTTTGTGGTGCCATACAAATTTTAGTGTTATTTTTTCTAGTTTTTATGAAAAATGCTGTTAGTATTTTGTTAGGGATTGCATTGAATCTGTTGATTGCTTTGGGTACACCTGAAACCAATGTAACATTATGTGTCAACTATACTCCAATTAAAAAAAATATGTTTATTGGGCCTGTAGTATATAGTAGGTGGTGTGTATGCATTTACATCATTAAGTACAGCATTAATCTTCGTGAAAGCCTTAGGAGGTAGGTATTATTAGGTATTATCCCACTTTGAACCACTTGACAGATAAGGAAACTGAATCTCAAGATTTTATAACTTTCCCAATGTAAACTCCACTTTAGTGCCTTGTAAATGTTTAAGAGGGCATCAAGTCAAACATACCTATTTCAGTTTCCCAGAAGCCATGAAATATCCCTAACTTTCCCTAAAAGTTTTCCCAGATAAAGCTGTTGAAGCGTAAAGAATCCCATCTAAGTTCCATTATTCTGGCTGTTCCTTTACCTTTTTATTTGTTGTAATAAAATTAAATCTAGAATTTCATAGAAATTTAATGTATGATATTCCTCTGTTGTTTGGATTACCTCCTCCATCATCAGGGATTAAGAGAGGGATAAGATCCCATTTCCCTGGCCTTCCTCTCCTCCACCAACAGGGTCAAAAGGGGGCCAGACAGTCATCCCTCTCTGACCCCACTCTCAGCCTCATCCCCAATATCTGCCTCCAATAATGCAGCTCTGATCTCCGTATTCTTGACCACTATTTAGATGTCACCACAAGAAACCCAGCTCATAGGAAACCCTTTATCTCCCAAACTCTGATTTTTCTCTTCTACCTCTTTGCCACTCCTTCCCAAGTCCTGTGTCCCCTAGAATTCAGAATGCAGCATCAGCAGAATCTTCTATATTCCCAACCTCTTCTTGGAACGTTCCTTTCATGTTCTAACTCCAACAGAAATATGTCTCTCTCCTGAGCATATTGTCCCCATGGTGGTGGCAGTTTTGTTTTCTACCATCTCCTGCCACTAGGCTGGGATGCTGGGTGGGTGTCATCCTTTTCCTAGTTGCTGCTTTCAGATCGTTCTTCATCCCTCGTTCCTAGCTTTGAATCTCACGCTGTCAGTAATATGGAGATATCAGAGAGCTTAATCCTGCACAATATAAAGATGTGTCATTGGTGGTTGATTAAGATCCTTTGTAAAGGTCCCTTGATCAAGAACGTAACTGCTTTCTCAGTCAGTCAGTGTTCTATGACGAGGGTGTGTAGGACAGGGGAAGTAGGTTCTTCCATTGGGCTGACTGGCAGTTGGAACCTTAGTGCACTCAGAGTACAAGACTGCTGTGTTAGTAGATGGACACCTCGTCTGAAGCGTGCTACTAAGATCTGCTCCAAACATTGAACATATACAATCCTTGCCCTACCCTGATAGTCACAAGATTTTTTACTTGGTGGGACTATGCAGTATGGGCCAAGCCAAATACATCAACCTCATTTTCATAGTCTTTGGGGAGGAGTGGGACCTGAACAATGTGGTGCAGAGAGTGGGACACTCATGTAGAAGAATATTTTTCTAAAACTGTGGAAGTCATGGAAGACTCAGGGTCTGGAATATGAAGTGTTTGTCTACCTAATTTTGAAAGGACAACTTTGTATAAATTAGCAGGGCCCTCTTGTTTAAGGTTAGTCTCAAGCAAGTAAGAGGGCCTTGTTAGATTTCTCCATAATTCTCAGTAGTTCCCAGAGGTCAGAACTGTTCCTTATCTAGAAGTAGCAGGTCTTTAGATTATAGACCTAATGGGGATATAACTTTAATGTTGTATAGTTAAACCAACTTCACACTATTTACAAGACATGTCATACAACACCAAAAACAAGAAATTAGAGTATGTGGAAACTATGCTACTAAAATTAAGCAGCATAAGGAAAATTAATATAAGCCTATAAGTCACAGCTTGACTTCTGTTTCAGGAGCTGACCCAGGGGCAGTGGAGCCAAAAACAATTTTAAGACCTGTTCTGTTCTGACTTGTAAAGGGTATTTGATGTTGTTCCTCCACCACCGTCTCACTTCCAAATTAGTACGAGGGGTTAGGAAAAAGATTGTAATTTTGCCTGATTCATTTCTGCTCTTTGATTCTGGCTTCGGTAAGGTAAGATGTCTATTTTTTGTTAAGTATCCTTGGCAGTTGGCAGTGCATTTCATAGCAGTTTATGTGGCTGCCGGTAATATTTGTGACACTCTGAGGATGGGCACCCGACAAATATGTGCTCGTTAGAAAGCATGCCAGTTTGTAAGTGATGACTTAATTTTTTTATGGACAAGAGTGCTGGTGGTATGGCATTGACATTGACTTATGTCTATTTAATTAAGAGGCAGAAATTTCAAATGTATAATTGTGACATCAGTATACTGGTCTTTGTTTAGAGAGGACAAACACATCAGAACTGTGAAAAATGTCCCTATTTAAATCAGAAAATTCATATTTCTATATTGAAAAAATAGGCATAGCTAAAAGCTTGGATTTGTAGAATTTTCAGCGTAAAGATACAATGTGTTAGACAGTAGGGTGTATGGATAGTATCAAGGTATGGTATTCCCACTTGGCACTGCTAGACACGGGGGGATTACGCAGTCGAATGTAGATGTTGTTGTGGCCAGTGGCAGGGGAGCACTCGTGGTTCAATAAAGCGCAAAGTCTGGTGACAGGGCGGTGGGAAAATCCCTACGTTCTGACAGACTAGGTAGGTGGATGCGAGGCCGACAGCAGAGATACTTTCAGAATTAGAGAAAAACTACAAAATTCTAAAAAGATTAGTAAGGAGAAAAGGAACTTCTGAGTAGCTAAAGCACCTAGCATGGGAGTGTTGTTTTGACAGAGCCCCCGAATCTTCTATATCAAATCTTCTAAGTTCATTTGGGAGCAGGAGAATTTGGTTTTTTTTTTTTTTTGTTTGTTTGTTTGTTTTTTTACCCATGAGAATGCTTTATGAAGGAGAATTGTAGGAAACTGGAATTATTCTAAAGAAATTTGCTCTAACCTAAACCCGATTAGACTTCATCTGGTCCACAGGATGTCTTTCCCTTTATCCCACTCAGTTACCTTATGATAGAAAGGGTGTCCTCTAGAGGAGCGTGGTGACACATTCACAAATGGGGCTTTGAAAACATTCTCAAAAGTCCCAAAGCCTCTGCCCTTTTTTTGTAGATCTTCAGAGGTGGTGGAGAGCCCACGGCCCCCTTTAGTAACCCTGCCCTTAGTTAAACTCTGTCTGACTGTAAAGATATACTTTTTTTGTGTCTGTCCTAAATCCTTTGTATTATCTTTTGGGCCCTCTTCTTTCTGCTCTATCTTCACAAGGGATGGAAAGCAGCTGGTTGCTATTCTTTGCTTAAGAATCCTTGTATACTTGAAGAAACTGATTAAATCACCCCCTCTGACTTTGGGTTTTTAGATAGAATCATTCCTATCTTTTTAGTATTCTATATGTCTTATTTTCCAAGTCTAATCAGCTTTGTGCCTCTCCTAGAAGCCATCTGTATCCCAGAGCTTGATGCTGTCATCCGTAGGGTCTGACTAATTCTTTAATAAAAAGAAGATTGTTTTGTGATTCCTAAGTACTTTTTCTTATGAATCTCATTGTCTTGCTTGATTTTTTTAACTTGTAATTTTTAATTGAGCTGTGATTCATAAACCCATTTAAAGTGCACAATTTGGTGGGGTTTTTTTTAGTATATTCACTAGGTGTATAACCATTGCTGTGATCTAATTTTAGAATATTTTCATTGCCCCAGAAAGGAAACTTGGTGCCGGTTAACAATCACTCTCCCCTCCCAATTTCTGGCAACCACTGATCTATTTCCTGTGTCTATTGATTTGCAAATTCTGGACACTTCATGTAAATGGAATCAGGCAGTACGTGTTTCTTTTGGGTCTGGCTTTTTTCCTTTTAATGTTTTCAAGATTCATTCATGTTGTAGCATAAGTCGGGACTTCATTCCTTTTTATGGCTGAATAATATTCCATTGTATGGACGACCATATTTTGTTTACTCTTGCTTGCTTGTTAAACTTAGTACATTAGGGCCAAATAATCCATTCTGTTCCTCCTTCAGGGACATTCTGTCAAATTTGAGTTTTTGAACCTCATTTCACTTTTTAATTTTTGATTTTTTAGTTTATTAAGATCCTGTTGAGTCCCCACTTGGACTGCCTAATGCAGTATTAGTTATACACGGAAGAAAAGATCCAAAGCCAGCTTGCAAATCTGCCTAGAACATGACTTGTTCCGTTTTTTTGAATAGATATGTTTCATTATGTAATGAATATGACAACCCCCTTTCATTCATCAGGGTTTCATTCCTCCCAAGTTTGGACATTCACTAATAGTCTTAGAGAACAATACTTGTCAAAGCATGCTAGCTGGCTTCCTACAGTGGTCCCGGGTGGGGGTGGGCAAGGGTGTTTGATGGCAGATCCTCAGTTATTACAAAACCTCCTTCCTGTCACTGATGGTGATCATTTGTTCTGTCTTCATGAGGAGCAGACACACAGAATCATTTAAAAGAGCTTGATTTACCCCTATGATCACAAGACAAATTTGAGTCTGTGGCTTGGCTGTGCCATCTGCCAGCAGTTGTACCCTGATTGTTGCATCTGTGAAATGGAGGAGTAATACCAACCTTGTAGGGTTTTCATGGTGTTTAAATGGAATCACTTTTGTAAAGCACTTACGAAGAATGCCTGGCATATGTTATGTGCTCAGTAAGTGATAGGTATTATTCTCATGTAGAGTCTTGAGAAACAAATGTTATAGTGGCCCTTGACCTCAAGGAGCTTAGTATTCTAATGGCAGAGACAAAAATGAAAATCAATAATCCTAAATTTTAAGAACAAAATCAAAAACTTAGGAAAACGTACTGAGAAGGCATAGAAAATATAAAACAATATTTTCTATGTCATTTTAGTAAATTTGGGGGCTAAGTTTAGAGAAGGTACCACTGATATCAAGAAAGAAATGTTTGTCTTTCTCAAATACCCATATGAGTTGTCATTTCTGTGAAGGCTAGAACTCCATTCTTTGCACCTCACTATGCCTGGAACTACCTCATAAAATGACTCCACAGAGTGGCTATCCAAGAGGTGTTTGCTGAATTGCTGTCTATCACAGCATTCTAGAACCATCCTCGGTTCTTCTCTCACTGTCCATTCTCCCTGGGTGATCTCCTATTTATGTCTGTGGAATCCAGTCTTACCCTGACCAGTCTCACATCTCTGCCGCCGGCCCAGACTTCTCTCTGAAGCTCCAGGCCCATGTGTCCAAGTGTTTGCTGCAGATGTCCTGCTCACTGCATGTTGTGTTGCTGACAGCAGCTCCAATGCCCAAATCTGAACTGTTAGCCTTTCTTTCCAAAATTACCATCACTTGCATTTTTCCTCTCTTGGTCAGTGGGAAAAATTATCTACGTAGTTGCCTACATCACAATTTGGGACCTTCCCACTCACATCCAACCAAGGATGTTTACATTCCTTTTTTTCGTTCTGGTTCAGGATCCCCTCCAAGATGGAGTTCCTTTCTCATTGCTAATTATCCTTGCCCAGCCCAAGGCCTGATCCAAAATACCCATGTTTTATGTTTTTGTTTTTGTTTTAATGTTTTTGTTTTAATGTTTTTAAAGTTTATTTATTTATTTTGAGAGAGAGAGTGCGCATGTGAGCCGGGGAGGAGCAGAGAAAGAGGGAGAGGGAGAGAATCCCAAGCAGGCTCCATGCTGTCAGTGCAGAGCCTGATGTAGGCCTCGATCTCACAAGCCATGAGATCATGACCTGAGTCAGATGCTTAACTGACTGAGCCACCCAGGTACTCCAAGATACCCATGTTTTCAATGAATGTCTAATGAATAGGCATTTTTTTCTATAGCTTTTCATTTTTTATTGAAAGGACACACACTCACAAATGTGTACGTGTGTGAGTACACACGTGTAGTGTTCACGCTAATCCTTCAAGTTCACCATCTCCTGTCCAGTTCCCCAACTCCCTCATTTGATGGGTGAGAGTCTTAGGTTATGCAGGCCTGCAGGCATATGTCATTGTTCTGGGCATGTGGATTGAGAATTCTGCCATGATAACTCAAAATTCCTTCTGCCCAGTTAAGCTACATACTCCATGCTGCCAAACCATTCGCAGACATTGCTCAACCATTTTCCTTCTCCTTTGTTAACAAATTTTCAAAAACTAAAAATAATAATAATAATGATAATTAATAATAATAATAAAGGAAAAAGAGAAAAAAACTCTACCCTAAGAAATTATTCTGGCCTTGATGAGAATATAGTTTGGACTCCCAGTTGACCATTTTCCATTCTGTCACTGGGATGTATTTGGAGAACAATAATAAATAACCCCCAAGTCCTGCCATTGTTTCTTTATGGTTTATGTTTCATGCTCTGCTGCTTGGCTGGCAAGGAAGGAGGCTTAGCTGACAAACCCAATTTCTGTAGCTGTGTTGACACCATACGTGATTCAAAGCCACAGTGAAAAATTACTAATCAGCCTTGGACACATTTTTTGTTGTTGTTCTTCTTCTTGCTGAGAAACACACATGCACAGGCAAAGAAGTCCCATGTTTGCCAAGTGGGACCAAACTGTCCTTGTGTGGAATGAAGAAAACTTGTGGAACTGTAGTGGGTGAAATGATTTAAACCATAAAAAGCAAATGACTCTGTTTCCCTGGATTGCTTGGCCTTTTAAGTGCCTCCTTTGATGCAGTCTCCATCCTGCACGAAGCCTGTTGTGTTAATTAGTTATTTTCTTATCCTGAGATTGTACTGAAATGGCGTGACTCTGTTAACAGTACTTAGATGACTTCTCAAGGACAGCTTTTAGTTGGAAAAACTATTGCAAAAATAGCATCTCTCCAGAATCCAGTTTTGTTCTTTCCCAATCACTTTCTAGGCCAATGTCTCATTAGCTGTGTAATTGATGCTGTTCTGCCTTTCTTGGCTCAACACTGCTTCTGCCTGGTATATGTTCCTTCAGCTTGGGTGTCTGCCAAAATCCTACTCCTTCTTCAATGTCCAACTTAAATGTCACCTACTCTGAAAAGTCTTTCAGGTTCATACTATGCTTTTTTCATATTCTGTCCTGTCCTCTGGGTACGTAGTGTATGCATAGAAGGTGTCTGATAAATATTCATTAAGTTGATGTTAATATATGGCTCAGGAGATTGCTAATTTTATACTACCACAATCTTGGTTTTTTATGTAAACAATAAAAACGTCTTAAAAAGCTATAGTTTTAAAAGCCTTAATAGCATATGCAGAAAACACAGGAGAAAGGTACATTTGTTAAAGAAAAAAAATTTAGACACATGTTGTGCAATTTAGAAAAAAAATTTTTTTCCTAAAATATTGTACATTTAGAAGGACTGTACAAAGAAATAGAAAACAATATAGTGATGATACACGGTAACTAAATTGTGCTTTGGCAATTCATTGCTTCTAGATACCACTGACTTACCTATACAAATGCAGGAACAAGGATGCACAAAACCTAACCCTACCTGTGTTCATATTTAATACACATTTTAGGATTCCTTTTCAGCTAATTTACTTTTCTTACGTTTTACCTGGGTTCTTGTTAAAGTTCGTTCTCCCTTATTAATAACTCCTCATTAAAGTTAGTAGTTAGAAATATGCCAGGAGGTAGGAGATAGCCAGTTCACATTTAAGTTTGCTGCAGAAAAGCTGCCAAACATCTACTTCCAGCCTAAATTGGGTGGCCTATAGTTTTACAAACCAAAGCATGGTCATGGAATGCTAACTGAGGTAACCATCCCATAGGAACCGTGACACAATTCATTCACTGGTCAACATTCAGGACCGTAGTTGGAAATCATGCTTGGTTCTGTGCCTTGTAATCAACAGGGAGGGGTCGAGTTGAGAGGTGGCTGAGAGTTTAGCCACAAAGGTGATTAAAGCATTGGGAATGAAGAACTAGGAGGGAATTTAGAGAAACTGGGATTAGTCAGCTTGGGAGGAAGGGAGGATAAAAGACAATTTAATAGCAATCTTTGCATACATAAAGATCCTTAGCAGAACATAGTGTTTTCCATCTCACCTGAGGACAACGCAAGAGGCTTAAACTATAGCTTGAAGGATTTGGGACATAAGGAAGTATCTAGTAGCAAGCAAAACTGGAGTAGACTACTGAGCAATATAGAATTTCCATCTCTGAGGATTAAAAACTATATACTCTATTCTCTGTGGGTGTTTTGAGATGAGTCTTGCTCGATGACAATGGCATTGATTTGATGGCTTCCCAGAATCCCATCAGTCATGTGGTGTTTTTATTTTTAAAAGCTCCTTATGGGCCGCAGGAGAGAAGCAAGTAGACCAGTCAAGTCAGGAAGTACTAGAAGAAAGGGCACCAGGCTGAGAATTCAGGGAGCTTGATTGTTGTCTTGGGTGTGTGGTAATTAATTGGGTGATTTTGTGTTTATCACTTAACTCCTCTGTGCTTGAGTTTTCTCATCTGTAAAATGAGGGAACCCAGCTAAATGACTTAGAATGGAGTTTAAAAGATGGGAAACATCACATTTAGCAAACATAGGTTAAGAGTCTTCTCTGGACCAGCCATTGAGCAAAACCCCTTTACAAATTATCTCATTTCTAGATCATCCTATCCAACCCATTTTACAGATGATCGCACAGAAGGCCAGAGAAACTAAGTGACTTACCAGTTTATATAGCTGCTCTCAGAGCTGGGTAGACCCTAAATCTTTTGACTGCCAGGTCAGTACTCTTTCACTGAGCTGGGCCTTTGATAATCATGCTCTGATATAGTATTTGAGATTCTTTTCTACTTTTTTTTAACCTTCACTTCCCTTTTCTTCTTTGCAGAAATGTTTATTGTGCCCTATTAATATGGCACTGTGCTGGGTGCTTGTCAAAAAAGTGGAACTTTGGGAGTGCCTGGGTGGCTCAGTTGGTTAAATGTCCAACTCTTGATTTTGGCTCAGGTCATGATCTCACATGAGATGGAGCCCCACATCAGGCTCTGCACTGACAGCATGGAGCCTGCTTGGGATTCTTCCTCTCCTTCTCTCCTTGCCCCTCTTCTACTTGTGTGCACGCTTTCTCTCTCTCTCAAAACAAATAAATAAACTTTTAAAAAAGGAACTTTGTTGGAGTCTTCAAGGATTTTTAATTCAAAGAAAAAGTGTTTCAGATAGTGAAAGAGCCTTTTGGATTTTTCCAGGCACGTAGATACCTTTAATGGTGTAATAATGCCTCTCTTGTCCCAAGTCTGTGGTCAGAGGCAGAGTAACAAGAGGAAAGGGTGTATGTCCTCCAAGCCTTCGTAAATTTTTCCTTCCTTTCTCCAGACAGCCCCTTCTCCTTTTTCTCTCTCCTCCCAGACCTCTGATATGGACCCCAATGTGACTGAGACATAAGTGGAACTTTCCCAACTCCTAAGACCAGATTCTGGAGCCCCAGGACTGTACTCCCTCCCTGCCCTGGGGCCCAAGTCTGTAGACAATCTTTTAGTCTCCATGGATTTGAATCCCTACTCTGCCAATCACCAACTGTTGACCTCAGATAAGTTATTTAAGACTTCTGTGAAATGGAGATAACAATACCAATATCTACCTCAGAAGGTGTTGTAAGGATTAAGTGAAACAATACCGGTGAGAATATGATTATTACTAAGAAAGCAGTAAGTGTTACCACTCAATTAGTTTTAGCAGTTTTCATTTCCCAGACAGCAACACTACTCTCATCTCCTTAGCAATGGTCTCTTCAACCTAGTTCTGAGGAGACCAGACACCTCGTAGGTCCTGTCATTTAACCTGTGCTTTTCTTCCTGAAGGTTAGTCTACTAGGGTGTATTTGTTTGGGGATGGTAAACAGATTGCTTATGTGTTCAGGTTCTATAGTCTGACCAACCTAAGTTCAAATCTCTAATGTTTAATTGGAAAAACTTTCTTTTAAGTATGGTAGACACCTTTAGGTAAAGGCTTTGTAACATGTCTGCTGGGAATTATGTATTTAGTTCTGTTCCTATAGAATTGTTCAGGTTGTATGATTATGCCATTAATTATTATTGGTGACAGTAATGGTAGATATGTATTAGGAGCCTCCTCTGTGTCAGCTGAGCTAAATGATTTGCATGTATTATATCTAATTTTTATAATAACCATGTAAAGGAAATGGTCTCATCCCATTTTAGAGATGCAAAAAGTGGAGACCAAGGGAGGGAAAGTAACTTGTCCAAGGTCGTGAGCTATGAAATGGCAGAATCAAAATTTAAATCCAGGTCTCTCTAGTTCAAAAGTCCAATGCCTGTGATCTTTTTTTTTTTTTTTTTTTTTTTACCTTAGCTCCCTTTTTACCATCTGTGGTAAGACTAGAGGTCTAACCTCTGGGCTAGGAATAGGTTAGGTTGTAATGGCTTCTTGACTTTACTGGGAATGGTTTCTAGGCCTTATCTAGAAATGTTCCTTATTGCTGGCAAAACAATTCACATACTGCTTAACTGATATTGAACCATTTTTCTTACTAGGAATGTACAACTTTACTTCCTGTTTTGTCTCAATTCTCTTGCCTTTACCACAGTGTGAAAATGCATTAAAACACTGAGAGGTGTTATTTTTAGAAACCAACTCTCTTTGATTTTTTTTTAAAGGAAATTATTTCTGTTTATCATTTTGTGTCTCCCTGTAGCAGCTCCTAGCATATCAGACATGTTTCATAAATTTGTGTGCAATGGAATGAATCAATGAGATTTTAGTAGCTTTCTTTCAAAGCACTTGATATAATAAAATAAGGTCTGGAGATGAGTCAGATAATCTGTGCTCTAGATTTAGTCTGGCTGCTGTGTGACTTATATCAAGTAACTATTTCTTGATTGGCCCTCACATGCAGTTTGACCTTTGCAAGATGATGGAATTTAATCTAAGTGATTGCTAAGTTCCCTTCCAGGTGTCAACTTTTGTAGCTTTCTATAGACTATGAATGTGGGCATAAAGTATGATTAGCTCAGTGACTTATCTGGAACCCTAGAAACTTACAAATTTGGGAAGCCTTAATGTATTCTAAAAATACTACAGAAATTCTGAACTTACAGATAGGTTCCAAAAGACTACTTGCTTCTAAGCCCAAAAGGGTACTATCCCTGCCATAGCTAATATCATCTTTTGCTGATGGGCTAAGTTGATGGAGACATAGCTTTATATTTTTGAAAATTTATAAATCGAAAGTGTACACAAACATCTATGGACAGCTGAGAAGTAATTATTCTTTCTTACATTGAGTTGTTATATTTAAATCTTTTATATTGACTTATGGTTATCATGCTGGCCAAGCTAACATGTTTTAATGACCAGGAGCTGGAGAAGCTAGTCACTATTGGCCTAATTGTTGTATTCTTGGCTTACCTATGGGATTCTTGGCTGTTAGGCATTCTTCTAAAACTTTCTGGGAGGGGCTTTATGGATAAGATGTGCAATACATTGCACTTTAGAATGGTATATGATAAGAACCAAGGTGATGAAATAATATTTGAGACTTCTGGATATTTCTCAGTATAGGTAAGAAGTAGCATTGTATAAGATGCCTCTGGCTTACTCATCTCCACAGTGACAAGAATTGTCATTTTCAAGGTCTCCTATGCTGTGGGATGAGAAAGAAGTGACCCCATGGAGTAGGTATCTACAATAAAATCTGGGTTAATCTGCTCACAGCTCATTTCAGAGTAGAGCCCTCTCCGGATTGTTGGGAGTAACTAGGCCCCAGTCTCTAGTCCTAGGCTCAGCTATATTCCGGCAAGGCCATTGGCATATGCTGAACAGTGTTTCCTGTGTAGTTGGTCAGTCACCCTGTCTCCAGACAGAGAGACTGACCCTGAAAACTGTAACCAATAGGGCAAGTATCCCAGTTCCAGTGCAGGGCTTGCAATATGCCTTTTTGGTTAGACAAGCCTTGAATTCAGGGCCAGGATCAGATCTGTGTTGTAGATCAGTTGTATCTGTGTGTCCCAACCAGCTTTTTAGATTGCCTCACAGATAGATTAATGGCTTAGGATTTGATAGAATGGTTGTGACCGCTTTCTGGTGCCATCACAGGCCAGACTACATCCTCATCTTGCACTAAAATTTCAACTTTGACTAGGTTGAAACAACACATAGCATTTCTAGCACAGCACTGCATTCTACCCCTGCTCTTCAGAATAGGTTAAACTTTTTCAACTGGATATCCAGGGCTAAGAAGGCATAAAGAATGGGCCTGTATCCAGTTGAGAGGTTTTTACAAAAGGCATTGAATTGTGGGACAGTCTTACACAGGTGACTTTTTGATTCAGCATAACGTGGATTGTATTTACTGAGACTTTTTGATTACAAGCAACAGAAACTAACTCTGGCTAACTTAAAGGAAAAAAAAACAGCAATGTTTGAGTAGATATGGAGTAGGTCATAGAATTGAAGGAAACGTAAAGCAAACAAATTTCAACTAGGACAGCTCTAGAAATACAAGAAACAGAAACTAATAGACAGTCACATCATAGTACCACTTCTGGGATGAATCCACTCCAGACATTTTCTGATCTTTATTGTTTAGCTAATTATTCAGATCCCCAGGAGAGTGTCTGATTGGCTGATTTGGGTTATAAGCCTACCCCTTGGCTTTGATGAGAGTGACTGACTTCAAACAAATCAGCAAGACAGATATTTCTGCTTCTCTAGGCCAAGGGATTTATAACAAGAAGCCATATTGTGGGTAGTAGATTATAATAACAAAGGGGATTTTAAAATAAGGATGACACATTGAGTTGGAATGTTTTCTCATCTGTATTTACTTATTCCTAAATATATTCCTTCATGCTTTCTTTCTCAAGTGGACGACCAGCTGCCGCCACCTTTTTCTTTCTCTTTGCTTCTGTTCCTGATTTCTTTCTTTTCCTGAACCGCTCTACTCTACTCTAATCTTGTGTTTTCTCTCTAAATCTTCTTGTCTCTAACCCTATTTCATCTCTCCCTTTCTTTTCCTTATTTGGTCTTGTAGTCCATAACTTCTGTTCCTTTTCCTGAAATTCCTTTTTTTTTCTCCTCATCCAAATCAACATCCTAGTGCCCTACTCCCAAGTTTTTATCTCTTCACTGTTAATCTCCAAGGTGTTTTTATTGACCTGTGGCCCAAAAGGCACAATCCCCAAGGGACTTATCTCCAGGCCAGTGCTGTGCAAACCAGCAGCTCTCATTGCTCAACAAGTGCCCTGTGATCCATGAATCAATGGGTAAGAATCCTGCTGGTGAAAGTTTACATAGATATGTTTTGTATGTATATATGAGATGTGCGACAGCATTCAAGCAACCAGTTTGCTCAATGGAGAGATACTTGGATTTTTTTTCTGGCAAGGAAGAGAGTTAAACAGAAAACCTTTCCCTGAATTTATTTCTGTACTAAGTTAATGGACAAGATCCTAAGAAGTTGCATAAGGAAAATAGATTATATTAAAGAGAGAAACTAGGACTGGAGACCAGTAAACAATTAGGCATTAGTATTTCCTGCTGACACATTATTGACAGCAGACACAAAGAATGTATTATGGATGCAGTGATATAACAGAAAGCAGAACCAGGAAAGAGATGGCAATAAATGGTAATAAAATCCAAGTGATTCATATGTTTAAGTGAAAGAAAGGAGAAAGAGTGCTGTGTACATATGTGAAAGAGCAAGAAGATGGAAATGGAGATATGCTGGTGGAAACAAATCAATCAGAAATTTCAGAAGCTGTCCTTGCATTAATACAACATTACATGTTAAACATGAAACAGGGAATATGCAATTATACTCCTCAGATGCAGTGTCTATAATACTTTGGAAAAGTAAAAGCCAGACAATATTAGAGTAGTATTTTTAAAAAGACTAATTTCAAAGATCAAGTCATTGATAAAAGGAAATGGAAGAGTTCTAATAGATGAAATGAAGAACAGTTGTAAGTGGTACAAATCTTGAGCAGATTTTAAATGGTACTACCAGTTTAACAATCGTCAAAAAAGGAAAGCAAGATGGTACTATATACTTTGAGTGTTGGCGGATCAACCTGGTCTAAAAAAGAGCAGACCTACCTGCTGTATGCCAAGAACTGTGCTAGGTGCTTTATATGCACTTCTAATTTAAGCCTCACTATACATAAAAGTGAAGCCAAAGACGGGGAATGATATCCATTGGGAGGAAAAAAGCAGAGGGAATTTTCTGAGCCAGTTCCAAAGTCATAACACCGAGGGGGAATAACTTGGTTTTGTCAAGTCAGAGTGAAAAGCCAAAGGCAGCAGACATAGGATATTGTCAGAGGTAAATCACCCAGCCCAGATTGTTTTGTCTTTATTGCAAGGTCAGAGGACTCCAGCACGCTGGCCACATGTTTTCAACCATGGAAATCCCCTAACTTTCCAATGGCTGTGATCCCATAGTTCTGAAGTTTTACTCACAGGATGGCTCTCTTCCAGCTTTCAAATCTCTCCAAGTTGATTAATCATTTTTTTCTTCTGACTCATTCAGGCCTCTAGAACATAGCTGTAGGTACTCGATGGGCTGTGTAGATCAAGGAGGTCAGATAAATTGGCTTGTTAGTCTATAGAAAAACCTAGAAGATATTGCCAGAACATTTAAGCAAAACATTTAACTGTCCTCAGATGCTAGTATGTGGGCTAAGGCCGAAGGCCATTGGCTTCATCATGTGTTTGAAGCAGGATGGTTTCATGTACGCTGGTAAACCTGGGTATGTGTGGGTATTGTAGTTCTTAATGTAAGGTTAAGTATCGTGGGCCACTCAGCCAGGAAAATTCCATTATGACAGCTTATTTTTATATTTATTTAGATGGACTATGGGTCAGATCAGAACCCCCTAATATTAATAACAGCAAACATATAGTGCTTATTATTTGTCAGGTACTTTACTAATTGTTTTCCTTAAGAGACTATAGTCATAGGACTGAAAGGTCAGTTCTTGTTGTCTAAGCCAAGACCATATGTATTGACTACATTATTTCACCTGGCTAATATTCCTCATCATGAAATTTATTTTAGAAGAAATGTTTATTTTATTTTATTTTTATTAAAAATTTTTTAATGTTTGTTTATTTTAGAGAGAGACACACACACACAGAGTGTGAGCAGGAGAGGGGCAGAGAGAGAAGGAGATGGAATCTGAAGTGGGCTCCAGGCTCTGAGCTGTCAGCACAGAGCCTGACACTGGGCTCCAACTCACCAATGGTGAGACTGTGACCTGAGCCGAAGTCAGATGCGTAACCAACTGAGCCACCCATTCACCCTGAAATGTTTATTTTTAAATTCACGATTATATTTTTAAATTATATTGGAAAGTCCACTTCTTGCTTTTGTAGTGTTTTAATTTCCTGGTTTATTTGTTCAATTCACAGACATGTATTAAGTACCCAAGTGTTCTGGTCACTGAGACATCACCCTGACGTGAAGTTATACATTGTGTTAGTGCTTTGTGATTGGTATGAGCAAAATACTTGGGAAAGCACAGAGGAAGCAACAAATATTTATACAAAGGAAACACTTGAGTTGGAACTTCAAGAATATATAGAAATTGTCCAGATGGACAAAGGGGAGAGGAATATCCTCGACTGAGGGAACAGCGTGTGTAAATGCAAAGAGCTATGAAGAGCATAGCATGTTTAGGGTAGAATAAGGCATTTTTTAAAGATGGGGCTGTGGCCAAAAAAAAAAAAAAAAGATGAAACAGGGCAAGTTAGGGTATGCTTGTGATGCAACTTGTATAGCATACCAAGGCGTATCCTATAAGCCCTGGAGGGGCTAGTGGAGGCTTTAAAGAAAGAGTCACTTGATTTGATTATGTTTTCAGGAAGGAAATTCTGATAGCAGTGTGGAGTGGGAGAAGAGGGTAAGCAAGGGACTGGCTAGAAAGCTGTTGCATAGTCTAGAAGGGGCAGTGGGGGTTGGAGGAGCAAAAGTAAGGGGATGGAATTGAGATGCATCTCAAAAGTCAAAAGGGCAGACTGTAATGAATGACTGGTTAGATACAGGGCTTGAGGTTTAGATGATGACCCAGGCAAGGGATTTGAGGTCTCTGGATGGATCATGTCACTTTCATTGAGAAATTCGGAGGTAAAGCAGCCTTGGGGAGTGATGAGGTCACTTTGTGACATGTAGAGTTGAAATTCAGGTGCTAATGAGATGAGACCTTGACATAGAGAGGTCCATTGGGCTATCATAGCATGGGTCAAGAAAGAGAACAGCTGAAAGGCACCTGAAGTGTGGAAAGCTGATTAGATCAATGAAGCAGAAGAGAAAGGGGGCCAGTAGAGAGTATATTCTGTTCAGATTGTGGGTCAGGAACCTATTCATGCTGTGTACAGAGTTTTAGGAATCACTAATTGGGTGTTTCACAACCAGGTTTGTTGTTCCTATGCAAGACACACTTTGGTTTCTGTTATTTTTTACACATGACTAATAACTTTTTTAATGAGGTTGGCAGACTCAGTCAAAGGCTAGCAGGACACCAACCCCCTGTAGGCTGTTCGCTGTATGTGCTGTTTTGGGGAGGGGTTGGAGAATTGTTCTTAGGGACCCAGAAACACATGTTCCCACTCCGCTTTCCCTGGCTGACCTGGATTCCAAACAACTGCGGGCCCTCTGGAGATTTGCAGGCGTCTACACAAAAGGAGTGTCATTTGTATGCAGCCCCTTAACTAATTGTAACAGTCTGTTCCTGAAGTCTCTGAGAAAGCACACAAATTGGTTCTCCAGTACTTGTTCTTTTTCAAGGACACCTGTACGACCCTTCGTCAAATCAGCTGTCCCCTTCCCACTTTATTCACCTGCTATTTCAATTATGTGAGCAGTGATGTATCTGCTGCAAAAACTCCCTGTTCTGGGTAATTTCTTCAGAAGAGAATTATGGAAAAAAAGTATTTCTGTTTTTGAGCCAACTCAGGGATTTAAATCTCTTCCAGCCTGCAGAGCACCTGGAGTCAAGTGTCTGTTCCCTCTTAACTCGGGAAGAATGAGTTGCATCTTGAACTGAAGCTCATAAGCACATTTAGGAACTATGGGCCTATTTCCTCCTGCTGTTCACTGCAGCAATGCAAAATAAGTGAATTCAGATAGTCCACAGCCCGTCTTAAGTATCATAAGAGGGGGCCCAGCAGTGTGCTGGAACTTAGGAGCCCGGTTGTGATGCCATATGATCACTGTCTTAATGCAGGCTGCTGGATCCATCTCCCTCCCAAGTGCCATACTTCCCATTTGCAATAATTGACTTACCATGACTTTTTCTCTCGTTGCGCATTGCCCCTAACTTCTAGTGCCTTACACCTAAGAGGCCGATGATAAATATTTGTCAACTGGTTAGATTTTCCAAGTTGTTAGAATATGAAGGCCTCTGAGCTCCTTGAATGTGATCAACTTTACTAACGGCAAAGAAAAGGTGCATGTATTGATTCAAGGTCACAAGCTGGCAATCATGGCATCCACTGGCCCACAGACATATTTTACTTTGATGTCTCGATGATGTCTTTAACAAAATATGAATTCAGGGGCACACGGGTGGCTCAGTTGGTTAAGCGTCCAACTTCGGCTCAGGACATGATCTCACGGTTCATGGGTTCGGGCCCTGTGTCAGGCTCTGTGCTGACAGCTCAGAGCCTCGAGCCTGCTTTGGATTCTGTGTCTTCCTCTCTATCTCCCCCCACTTGCACTCTGTCTCTATCAAAAATTAATAAATGTTAGAAAAAAATAATATATGAATTCAGTGTCAGTATTAAAAAATGGAGACTTATATAAAAATCCAGGTTTTTGATTTCTGAAAATTAGAAGACCTACAACATTGGGCTATGTTGCCCTTTAGAGTGGGCATGCCTCCCCAATCGCCAAAGCCCTCACCACTCCCTACTTTTCTTACACTTGACCCACCTCGCTTATGTTTCATGTCTTGCCTCTGTAGACTTTTCTTTGTAGGCTCTACTAGCAAATTATTTAGAACTCTTAAAAATTAGGATGATGTTTTTAAAATTTACTGTCTTCATTGAGATATAATTGAGATAATAATTTGTATACCGTAAAAGTCACCCAGGTGAAGTGTAAAATTCATTATTTTTTTTATTTATTCAGAGTTGTGAAACTATTGCCACTATTGTGTTTTTAAAAATTTTCACCCCAAAAAGAAATCCAGTACCCATTAGCAGTTATTTCTTTTTCCCCCCACCCCCACCCTCTACCCTACCCCTAGGCAACCACTGATATACTTTCTGTATCGATGGAGTTGGGTTGTTTCTACTTTTTATTTATTATAAATATGCTGCTATCAACATTCGTATTCAAGTTTTTGCAAAGACATATGTTTTCATTTCCCTTGGGAAAAGTGGCAATGTTGGGTCTTATGTTAACTCTATCTTTTAGCATTTTGAGGAATGGCCAAATTGCTTTCCAAAGTGGCTGCACCATTTTAATATTTCCATCATCAATGTATGAGGGTTCCAGTTTTTCCACATCCTCACCAGCACTTTTTATTGTCAGTGTTGTAGCTGTGATAGTTGTTGTGAATTACATTTCATTGTGGATTTGATTTAAGTGTGTGTGTGTGTGTGTGTGTGTGTGTGTGTGTGTGTGTGTGTTTAATAAAATAAAATTCTTTGCTTTTTAGAAGGAAATGTTGCTGATAGGTTATGCTAACCTTACTTATCACTGGAACTTTCAGCTTGGTTTCAACTCTTTTTTTTTTTTAAGTTTATTTATTTATTTTGAGAGAGACAGAGACAGCCTGAGTAGGGGAGGGGCAGAGAGAAAGGGAGAGAGAGAGAATCCCAAACAGCCTCTGTGCTGCCAGCACAGAGCCTGATGTGGGTCTTGAACTCACGAAATCATGAGATCATGACCTGAGCCGAAACCAAGAGTCGGATGCTTAACTGATTGAGCCACCCAGGCGCCCCTGGTCTCAACTCTTATAGTCAGACCACATCAAGTGATGCAGTATACCCTGGGCTGTGGTCTATGGAGCCCTCATGAATGGGATTAGTGCCCTTATAAAGGAGCCCCCAGGGAGCTCTGTGGCTCTCTCTGCCATGTGAGGTTACAATGAGAAGAAGGCAGTCTGAAGCCTGGAAAAGAATCAGAACTCACCCATGCTAGAACCCTGATCTTGGACTTCCCAGCATCCAGAACTGTGAGAAATACATTTCTATTGTTCATAAGCTACCCAGTTAACTATACTTTGTGACAGCAGTCCGGGCAGACCAAGACACTGACCTCCAAGGAACGAGGCAGTTGTCCTGCTCCAGACTTAGGTTTTACTTCTGCCCAAAAAACCATAGTTCTCCATAGTCCTTTTTTCCCTTTTTCTTTCACTGAGCTCCAGGACCCCACTCTCATATCCAATGTTGATATATTTTCTTCATCTTACTACTCTCTTCTTTTGTCCACTGCTCTCTCTCTTCTTCCAGTCTTTCTCATTTCTACCTACCTATTCTGGCAGCCCCACCCAGGAGAATGGATTCAGGTCTGAGACTCTGGAGATCTCTTTTCTTTTTTTAATGTTTATTTTTATTTTTTAGAGAGAGACAGACAGACAGAGAGACAGATCATGAGCGAGGGAGGGGAGAAAGAGAGGGAGACACAGAATCTGAAGTAGGCTCCAGGCTCTGAGCTGTCAGCACAGAGCCCGATGTAGGACTCGAACTCATGAACCGCGAGATCATGACCTGAGCCAAAGTCGGATGCTTAACTGACTGAGCCATCCAGGTGCCCTTGTAAAGATTTCTTTGATAGCATCACCAGACAGAAGAATCCCCTGTGGCCCCTTTGTTCAGCAGAATCTGATATAATCCTCAGATATTTCAACGATCTCATTTCAAATGTTCGGTTCCATTTTCCCCTTAAATATACTTTACTGACAAGGTTTGTAGTTGAGAAAATTTGGCCTCCCCAAGTATAATTCAATATCTGAATAAAAAAACCAGAAGATCTCAGGTTGCATGTGCAAAAGCTACATTCGCCACATTGTTCTGGCCCACTATATTTCTTATTTTTACGTAGTCTGCCAGGCCACAGTCTGACCATGAGAGCATCCATGGAGGCATCTGGAGCAGAAAGACCTTTTGGCTAAGTGTGACACTGAAACTGTGCAGGAACCCCCAGCCCCTCTTTATCAGCAGCAGTGGTTTTTATAGGGCACCCTTCATACCCTGGGTGTTATATCTGCGATAATAAAGACTGCCTCGGATCTTTAGTTTCCTTCATCTCAGAACAGGCCTCGTTGTATATATTTAGAGCCACAGCCCATGCCTATTCTGTCTGTAATGAGTGGGATGACTTAAAACAGCACCTTTCACCCCAGGATCTGGAAACCTTTAACAGCTTCAACTCCACACTTATTACACAACCACTTAAGGATGGACAGACAATAAACAGGACCTTCTGGTGACTGTCTGCTCAGGGAGAATGGAGAGAAAAAGAAGATGGTGTGCACTAGCAGCATAAGCCTTTTTCTCTCAGGCCACTATGACTTCAAACTCATGTGAGGGTCTAGTGTCCTTTTTCTACAACATATGTATATGTATATATACATATATACATATATATATGTATATATACATATATACATATATATATAATCAATACATATGCTTACCTAATACCTCATTGCAAGTGCTTTACTCATCAGCTGCTAGAAGGTAAAATGGTCATAAAGGATGATTATTTCTCTAAATACAGAAGAAGTTAGAGGTTTCAACTGGCACAGGAACTTGCTCTTTATGGTGAGTCACTAATAGAATAAAGACAAAGTGTCCAGACTACAAAAGGCCTCTTGTTTTCATGTGGCCTAATATTTTCTCACATCCCTGTGTTCATTTACTTCTCAAGGAAACAGACTGTATTCTCATAGTTATCCCAACTCACTCATAGGTAACGCCAGAACTCAAGGACTTTACCCCATGAACACTTGCCTTGATGTTTTTCTTTCTGTAGATTCCTAGAACTGTTTTATGTTTTTCTAACTGAAGCTATCAGAGAAAGCTTATTCATCTTACCTTTGTGTTGGATAGGATGGTAAGAAGCTGAGAAGGAAAAGCAAAGGAACTAGCATTTGCTTTGTCTCAGGCACTGTGTTGTTCACTTTACATGTTAAACTAAAATGAAACCTAATTCCTAGGTACCATGTCTGGTAAGAAAAGCGATTCCAGTGAGCTTGCCATCTTAGCACGTTTATCATGTGTTCTGTTAACCCGTAGCTGTTCATATGGGATCATGGTTTTAACCTCAGAGATCACCAGGGCCCTTTCTATGACATCTTTGTGTCTTTCCCTTTAAATGGGGCTCAAGTAAAGCATAAGAGACTCTTAAAAACTGAGAACAAACTGAGGGTTGATGGGGGGTGGGAGGGAGGGGAGGGTGGGTGATGGGTATTGAGGAGGGCACCTTTTGGGATGAGCACTGGGTGTTGTATGGAAACCAATTTGACAATAAATTACATATATTGAAAAAAAAAATAAACTTGGGGGGAAAATAAATAAATAAATGGGGCTCAAGTACATTGACAAACCCAAATGGCATGTTCTTGCCTCTTGTAAGCTGCTATTTGGTGTTGGGACCCAGTATGGACTTTCTTTTCCTCTCTTCGTTTCTTTCTCTCTCTTTTTGTTCTTCCTTTGTTATGACAAAAACATATTTTTGCTCTTTTAAAATTGTCAATCATAATGTCATAAAGAAAATATTCAGTTTCATCATTTTGACTAAGTCTAATAAATATAGGTTCTATGTAAATTTAAATTCTTTTGAGTCTCATATTTTATTTTTTAAAAATTTGTTTCTGCTCACCACCTCCTTCCCACCCGACCCGAGGCAGCCCAGCCCATGTGTATTTCCCCACCGGTCAAAGACTGTCGCATGGTTCCCCTACCCCATCTTGTCTCTCTCTTCATGAATTCTGGGTTCAGAATTCATATTCCACCCCCATCACTTCTGCACTTGTGTGAGTCTTGGGCACACACTGCCTCAGTTTCCCTACTGAAGAACACTCGTTGGGCTATTATCAGGATTAAATGACCTGGTAGTGTCAGTCCCATCTCCCGATTCCCCCTGCTTGGGTCTACCCTGCACAGCTAACAGATCAGTTTGTCTCAGCCTGGCTGTGCCTTGCCTCTGAAGCTCCTCTGGGTCCTACCTCCTGTGCCTTGGCTCTGAGGTCCTTCCAGGCCAGTCTGCCCTACTCTTCCAAACCTGTCTCTCACTACTCCCCAGCATAAACTCCCATCCTCCAGCTGGCCTGGCCTAGTCATCATTCCCTAAAGATGAATTTGCCTTCTACACATTACACTTGGCTTAGTCCATCCCGTTTGCCCTGGGTGACTTTCTTTTCTCATATTTGCTCATCAAAAATCGCATCGCCCATCACTAGCTTAGAGAACAGAAGTGACCTCCAGTCTCTGAACTCCTGGATAGTGTGCTAGATGGTACTTATCTCCTGGAAAATGAGGATAATAACACAACTCATTTCCCCTTCTAGACTGTAAGCCCCATGAAAACGGGAAATCTACTTTTTCTTACAGGTCAGTGTTTAATGAATATTGAACAGATAAATAATAAAGCTCTCTTTGTCACCATTTTGTCTTCTCAGTTTGAATTGGATTGCTTCCTCTAATGTCCAAACAGAGGAAGATAGAGTGTGTGTGCAATCGGGATTCTGCTGTACTGCATCAACACACACTTTTTGAGTACCTCCTAAATGTTAGAAATGGTGCTAATTGCTGGCATTAAAAATAAGAATTATAGCTATTATTTACTGAGGGCCTTCTAGGTGCTAGACACCATGCTAAGTAAGTAATTTTCACAATTTCTTACTGAATACTCACGACAACCTTATGAGGAAGATATTGTCAGTGTATTGTCATGTAAGCAATAGGTCAGAGAAGTCAGTAACTTGTTCATGTTTGCCCAGCTCTAGTCAGTGGGAGAGCCAGGATTTGAACCCAGGTTGTCTGCCCCACAAATTTGTGCTCTTAACCAGATAAATAAGATATAGTTCTGGCTTTTGAGTTACGGGGTGTCCAGTAGTGAAGATATGCGAGCTGGTCTACATCTTCTCTGACTTCATCTTGGAACACCGTACTTCAGTCACCTGGCCTTCCCACTGTCCCTTCAGCATGCCAGACTCATTCCTGCCTCAGGACCCTGGAACTGCAGTAGTCCATTCTTACCTGGAATGTTCTCAACCCTGATCTTCACAGCTGGCATGTCTCGTCACCTTAACTAGAAAGTCATCTTCTAGAGATTTCCCTGAACTTCCCAGCTAAAGTAGCACTCTTCTTTCCCACCTCTTCCATACACTCTCTACCCTGATTGCCCTGTTTTATTTTTTTCCGGCGATTTATCACTGTGTGAATTGAGCACATATACTTGCTTGTACGTGTACTGTCTGTTTTCCCTGCTGGAATTGAAGCCCAGTGGTGGCAGGGATTTACTCAGCACTGAATTCCCAGTATTGAGAACAGGGCCTGGCACATAATAGGTGTTTAATAAATAATAGTTATATGTTGAGTGAATGAATGAAGTTTGGAGCAGATAACTGTTTCAGGTTGCGTTCTGCAAAAAGCAGATATGGGGTAGACTTTGGGTGCAAGATGTTGCAGGGATCAACACTTGTGAAAGGAAGGGAAAGGAGCAGGATTGAGCCAGAAGTAGGAACTAAGCTGTGATACAGATCCAACAGAGTTTCAGCCAATCCTGTGGCAAGTTCTATAGTGCCTAAAAATAAAGTACTCCCCCCCACCCACTAGACTAATAAAAAACTAGCATTATAGTTTAAAATCAGGTTTACTCTAGAACTTGCTGTGGCCTTTATACCCACGCCCTCCCCCACTGTGCCTCTTAGTTAAAGGATGTGATCTACTCCTACAAGGGTATGACCTTGGGCAAGGAGGTCCTCTAAAACTGAGGCTGGCAGTAAAGGAGCTGATATTGAGGCTGTCTGCTGACATTGGCCCCATGGCTGTATGGCAAGTCTTTCCTTGAAGGGGCCTTTGGGCAGTGCACTTTAATTTCTGCCAGTTAATGATACCATAAGTTGTATGTACCTTAAGCATCATTATCACTGTTTTTAAGATGTGGTCTTCAGAATTAATTTATATCTAAAATCTGGGACTATATACCAGAAATTTTAAAGCAAATTTGTTACCTTTAACAATCATTGCTTTGATTCACATATGATAATCAATGACATTTCTTTCAGCTTTTTTTTTTTTTGTAGCCATAATATCTGGTATTATAATTTTTGGAAATGCACCAAAAACTTACCTAGAATTATCATGCCTAGTGACATATCTTCAAGGTGATTGCATTTAAGAAAAAATGTTGGTTTATTTATTTATTTTGAGAGAGAGAGAGAGAGAGAGCAAGAGAAAGAGAGCAAGAACAGGGAGGGGCATAGAGAAAGGGAGAGAGAGAATCCCAAGCAGGCTCTGTGTTGTCAGTCTGGACCCCAGCACAGGACTCGATCTCACGAACCATGAGATCATGACCTGAGCCAAGATCAAGAATTGGACACTTAACTGACTGAGCCACCCAGGTGCCTCAAGATGATTACTTGTTTTTAGCCTTTACAAGTTCCAGTAAATAGAAGTTTCTTTTTTTTCTTGTATAAAGTATTGTTCAATTTTTTTTCTGTTGTAAATTTACTTATACAATTTTTTAGTCTGAAAGCAACTTTCTGCATATGATTTCATATTTTTAATAGTTTATCTTTTTGGTTAGGTCATTGGCATGTAAAAATTAATGAGTAACATAACTATAAGTTATCATAGTTGGTGTTATTTGTATTTTCTGAGGTCTAGAGCTTGCTGATTTTTTTTGGATCCAGGCTTTTCCTTCCTTGGAGAATTCAGTTTCCCTTTGTTAACTTATTTATAGTTTTACTGTGGGCATGGTTTGGAGACTTGGTTTTTATTGCTTCAATTGCTCTATAGTAATTGACATACTATACACATTCCAGGTCCCATGTTCCATTTACATGTGGACATACACCACTTGATGACTCACATAGACTATAATGAATCCCCTTTCTTCTGGGATATCTTTGAGATTCTGGCTCATTGTGTTGGTCTGTTCTCCTTAAACTTGGGACTGACAGCATAGACTATTGGAAACAACTGACCTTTTATTTCTACTGGCATTTCATCACCATGGGTGCATCACAATCTAATTATGTGTTGATTTGTAATCAACAGAAGCTTCCTCTCATTTAATTTTCTGCTGACTTAATTTTCTCCCTGTTTGGAAACCTCCAGAATTATTATATCAATTTCAATTTCTTAAACAGGTTTCCTTTCACATTGGCCTGCTTCCAGTCCATTATTTATGTATTCATCTACTCTGTCCACCCATGTTATTTGTTTTAAAAAGCAAAAAAACAAGACAAAAATGCTGATATGTTGGTGGGCTCTGTGCTGCCATCTGAAATGTTATGGAACGAACTATTTATGTTGTTACTGCTCGCTATGAATTATCTCAATGGCCCATAAATCTCTGCTATATAAGATGGACTTGACCTTAAGGGGAAAAAAAATCTTAACCAGAATCCTCACTGAAGTCTGATTTGGCTATAATAAGAATTCATCAAAAACATAGAAGCTGCATTTCCTAGGAAATTGAGGCTTTTTCCTGTATTTGGGAGTGGTAAAGGATACGCCCAAGAACTTGGAACAGATATGGTATTGGCAGACAAACAAAAGATCTGTAGGGTAGGACTTCCTTTTTATTCCCTGAGCTCTCTCTCCTATTGTCTCAGGGAAGATGGGGCAAATACCCAGACAGAAGCTGCTTCAGTATTGTCTTTTATTGATAGGCTGCTTGTGTTCAGTGATTCCTCTGGCCCATAGTGTTGGCTGGACAGTTGGAGGCTTTTTGAAGCCATTGTATTGTTGGAGAATAATTAGGGTGAATGAAGCAGGGGGTAGGGGTTAACAACAATTCTTTGTTGCAAGCAATTGCTAGTCTTGGCATCAGTATTGGTAACAAGGCCAATCTACTGGAAGGAATCGAAACAAAAGATGGAGAGGTTGCGGTTGGTTTGTCTAATCCATCTAGCAAATCCACCCATGCATGGCCATTGTGCCCTGTGAGCTCTCTGGAAATGCCTTTGGTCACACTGCATTCCAAGCCAATGGGTGGGTGATCTCTGGACAGTCTTGTACATGAATTTCCTAGAATGCTTCCCATAGCAAAAAAAAAAAAAAAGGGGGGGGGGGTGGGTGGGATGCACAGGTGTTGCCTTGGCAATTAATCAGCATACTTCATAAAGAAAATAATCTCCTAACATTTGGGTAGTTGAATGAGGGTGGTATGAAAGGCTTATGATCTTTCCCTTCGAAGGAGGTGTCAGAGAATACCCTGACACAAAAGAGTTGAGATGTGTTGACTGATACCAAGGTGAAAACACCTAGGCAAAACTATGTCTTGCATCTTCATTGTCTCCTCCAGCCTCTCTAGGCCAGTCAGGCCTTGTCCTGATCCTAGGGGTCTTAGTTCCACTTAAATTGTGATTTAGAGGACCCCCAGTCAGGCTGAGGTCTAGCAAACTGGGGTGGCTATGAATTTAATACTTCTAAGAGAGTGGTTCTTTCTGGAAGGCTTTACAAACTGGATGCCTCTCTCCCTCCTCTGATTTGGGGAACTAGCCCTGCTGCTAAGTTTGAGTCAAGTAGACTTCCAGCTACGGTTGATCAGATTCATAATGTGTCACTAGTACGTGGCTGTGGTACCTTCTATGGGGGCCCCGTTGCCTCCTTGGAGCCCATCATTCAGATTGTATAGCATTGGTGGGATTTGCTAGTGTGTGATGAGGCTTACGTCCTTCCCCCAAATCAGCTTTCCAGCAGGGGTTCCCAAGCAGGGGGTGGCCTGCCTCAAATATTTGTTTCAAATTGCACAACAAAAGTTATCCTGTATATCTTTTCCTGTTGCTTTATCAAAAAGGACAGAAACACAGAGGCATTTGGGAGGTAGGCCTGTCTCCAAGGAGATATTTTGACCTCAGGCACCTAGCCCCAAAAGGTGAATTCCTGCTCTCACATACTGAGCAGGATATTAATCCCACAGTCTGATTTAAACCAATGATGGCTTACATTTGTGATCTCAAACCAGGGATGTTCAAGATCACTATTAAACTCTAAGCAGTGAGGCAGAGGTGGTGTTCACCTACACATTATTTTGAGAGTGCACCTGACTTGTTGGGTGCATGTGTGCAAGAGAGGAGTGTGGGTTTTCAGGGAACGGGGGAAGGTGGTATGGATAGCAGAGGAGGGGAGTGCAGCGTGCTTACTTTAGTTTGTCAGCTGTCCTGGAAAACTGCCAAAATGGATGAGCTACAACAAGCCTTCACGGTTTTTGTAAGCCGAGGAGAGGCAAGGCCCCTCCTTTTAAAAGGCTGTATGGAATTTAGACTTAAAGTTTCATGTGTATTTGGTTTGGGGCAAATGTGAAATCCCAGAACTTTCCTCAGAAAAGTGTTAGCTCCCAGGAACCCACAGTGGGCCTAACTCCATGGACGGAAGTGTGTCCTGAGGGAGAAGAAAGAATCCGGCCCCACCTTTCCATTTAGCCTGCTGGCTCTGTTTGGCCAGCAGAGAAAGATTGATGAGAACCCTGATTAAGTTTGTTTCCATGGCCTCCAGCAGATTATTGGCAAGGCCTGAAAAAATCCTTTTGATATGGGTGGGGGGAGTTCCTGTAGATGGGGGGAAGGGAAGGGACTAAATCTTCCTGGCCCAAATGTGCCATGATGTATACAAACATAGCAGCCGGGTGAATGAGCTGAGCATTTTTTACAAGGCTAGGCACCGCCATCACCCTAAGGGAGAGCGAATCTGGGACATTTAAAATAAGGCGGCTTCCCTATGGCAAGAAGAGCTTGTAAACCCAGTGTGGTTGTGATTTCTGAAAGAGAACTCAATGGCTGGCTTTTTCTAGGCCTGAGTGGTATCTTTTATTGGCAATCATGTTCCAAGTTTGATCCCTCTGCAGTGTGACTTTGGTCTGACGTTCACATCATGAAAACTCCAGACTATTTGTGCTGTACTCCCAAGTAATGTTGACATTTGTGGGGAGGGAGTAAATCTGGATAAATACAACTCTTTTCTTGGCATTGTTAGAAATATTACTAAAAAGAGCAAAAAGTGTTTTCAGGGCTAAATGGAAGCAAAATCTTTCTTTGGAATTTTGAAAGCCTAGGTAGGTGGCTGGGTAAGCACTTTCCTGCAGCCTGTTTGTTTTAGCCCACGGTGGTTTCTGAGGAGTTTTAAGAGATTCTCTGATAGAGGACACAAAAACACCGCTACTGCGACGGCCATCTCTCTTGAGGCTGTCCTTTCCTCCTGTGACTGGAAATTTATATAAACTTTTAGGACTTTTCTGAAGAATTACAGTATAGCTAGTCTACCTCGAGCTTTGAATTTTCTTTGAATTTCACTATCAAAAGTGGAAGAACAACTTTTCAATATAGAACTGGAAGGAGAGGTTAGTTTACCCCTTACTTTTTGCACATTTGGAAACTGAAATTGAGAGCAGTTAAGTGACTTGCCTGCAGTTACCCGACTTGGTTCATATGGGAACAGAAACAAAAAACTCCAGTTTCCTGATGCCTGGTTTATCATCACCCTGTGGGCTATGCCCATGAGAAGGAAAGTTCAGTTCAGGTTCTCTGTAACTTTAAGAACTTGGAGGAATATATCAACCTTAGTAGAAACAGCTAATCAAGATAACCTTATCATTCTCAAGGGAACACAATTTTAAGGAGAAACACTTGGAGTAACCTGATTTTAGACTGCAATGCTAATCTTCACTAGTCTAGCAGGGAGATCTTTTCATGTTGTTGCGTGAATAGTTGAACATTTTCTTTTAACCATAAAAGCACTTTATTTGAGAATGAACACTAGCACTCTAAGACAAGCTGGTTACACAAGCCCTTTACACAGGGGGCCACATACACATCAGTGAGAGCCATAAACCAGAGAAGGGAATAATAGTGTGAGGAGATGGTCCTCGTGGTACTTTATAGTTGACAGAATGCCTTCACACACATTGTCTAAGCGACCCTCTAGGACGGTTTTGTGAAAGTTGGAAGAACAGACCTAGGTGCTGTTTTCTAGTAAACCAGATCACAGCTCAGAGACACCGAGCCACGTACGCAGCCTAGCTGGGAAGCTACTGACTGGGGACTCAAACCCAGGCTTTCTCTCCAGGCTACAACTCATTTCATTACCTCCTTAGACCTTCGCTATAGAAGGGATAACAACGTTATATAGAAATCCTTGTTTTCTCTGTTTTTTTTTTTTCCTCTCTTCTTCAGGGCAGAAAGTGTAAGTGGCTACACTGTCCACGCCCAGTCCTAGGTGATTTCACTTCCTGGTTTGTATTATTGTACCCATGGTATTTACCTTCATGGAAGTATTTGCCTTACCTTATATTCCTCCTTGCATGGAGGAGTAGGTCTTTTAAAAATCCTTAAAATGGGTTTTTGAGGTTCTACCCCTTTCTCCCTCACATCCTAACTGCAGACCTAATGCTTTCTGGCTTTCCATTCAAACGAGAAAAGGACTATTGTAATTGTTGGTGATGCCTCCTCAGGGTGCCAGCATAAATGAAGGAGGTTCTTTTTTTAGAAAGGAAAAAAAATGCAATTAGCAATGTTCTTGATTCTCACCCCCGCCCCCCACCGCCGCTTTTAACACAAGCGGTCATTTGCTTGTTTCGCGTACAACACTAGGTGGCAGAATGACTACACCACAAAGTAGGGTGTCCTTTGTTTCTTGCTACTCTAGGTGCTGGGACCTGAATAGTGAGGCATAAACCATCTGTGGCCGCATGAGATCCGACCAGACAACCTGGCCAATATTTTCTTGACAGGGAACTGGCTGCAGTGATTCTAAAACATATGCTTCCAAGATACTGCCTTTAAGGTTTCCCTCTTTCTTTGTTTTTTCCCCCAGCTCCCCAGCATTTTAAATTTTTCTGCCCCATTGCATTCATGTAGCAGAGGGCAGACAGGGCCTGCAGGCAGCTGCTTTGAAATGGCAGATTGGGGTGGATGCACCCAGTGGCGCTGGCACTCCAGCCCTGTGTGCCAGTGGCTCATCGAGGGTCTGGGGGAGAGTCGCCTGAGCCCTTGCCCTGAGTGGTGTCCGTCGCTCTGGCTGAGGGGCAGCAGTGGCCCGGCTGGGTCAGCTTGAAGATGCTGCCTTCACCAACTCAGGTGTACAAAGCAGGTTTTTGTTTTCCGAGAACAGCCTGATGGTGGTTTGGCTCTTTTCTCCTGTAGAAATAGGGCTGCATGGTCTGGGGAACATTGCCCCCAGTTTTTGTTTTCTAACCATGCGCTGGTGTCTCAGCACACTCCGAGGGTCTGTTACCCCGGGCACTTCACATGCCACAGGGAGCACAAGGCTACATCAAGCTGGGGCACCAGTTTTGTCCTGCCGTGTTGCGAAGCACAGGAACTTGGGGCACAGAAATACTTCCTTGAGTTTTTGCTGAAAAAGAAAAGAGTAGCATTAAAACAAAACTACATACGTACAACTCATGATAACACCAAGTAGACACTACGTAAAGGAACTCCAGTGAAATCAAGTCTGAATGTATAAAATTGATCATAAGGATTTTATTTTAATTATGGAAGCATTCTGTACTTTACAACTGGAACCACAATTGGATTTCATTAAATAGCAAGTTCCTGATGTGAATTGTAAATGGTTCCATTTACAAACATGAAAAGAATAAGTATTTAAACCTTGACTTTTCAGGAACCCGCTTGTCGCCTAAAACAAAGACTAACTGGACTGTAGTTTTACAGACGTACTCATCCCACACTCTCTGCTACTTTCCAACTGGGAATCTCAGGGTAGCTTTAGTTTGTAGTTGGGGGTGCTGGGATTACCCTACTTTTGCAGAGAAGGCACTGGTGACTTGAAGGGCTTGCTGAGGTGACGCAGGTGAGTGGCCGGGGATCAGGATTAGCCTGTTGATTGGGGGAGGGGGGGCTTTGTTTATTAGTTTGCCTGCCAAGGCTGCTACTCTTTCATAAAGAATAAACTGTATGACTCTTGAGAATACCTGAAACAACACCTATAAATCAGACCAAGCATATCAATCACAGGCCACCACCATAGTGATGCTTTGAAGCTAGAAGATTGTGAGACTTTCTTGTTTGTTAAGAATGAAATGTCATAAAAATTCCAGAGCAGGGTTCAAATTTCCAGGGGGAGGGGACCTCTTTATTGTTTCCTCTAATAGCTGCTTTGGTGCTTTAGTGAATCAATGTGTTGCACAAAATAACCCTAGATGCAGTCTCTGAACTATAGCCTGGCTTTGCTCCCACTTTTGTGTTTAGCATCCATTCTGAATTACTTATGATATTTTTGCTGTTGTTTGTCACTCCTTCCTCCTCACTGCCCCCCCCCCCCACCATTTGTTCTGTCTTTATTTTCACACCCTCCAATTAATTGGTATCTTCTGCTCTTAGGACTACAGCAAATGTGTCTGTGCATTTTTATGTGGATCTTCACTATGCAGGCCATGCTTTTAAGTTTCTGGAATAGAACAATGGCAAAAATGAGTCACGGCTTGCTTCTATATTTGTTTCTGAGTCAAGAAGCTTAATTTTCTCATTATAATTTTCAAGGTATGGAGCTGTGTAGTTTACTTTTAAGGGAACTCAAATTTAAACAACTTCTTTAAATAGATACTTTTCATATATTGCAGCATTCTCTGGGTTTGTATTTCCAAAATGAACAACACGGTGGTAGTGGTTTTATTATTTTTATCTGTAGGGGGAAAAAAACATCCAAAATGGGCAACATTCTCTGGGACTAGGCTTTTTAGGTGTTACCCAGACCTGCACATAGCCTTAGGATAATCAGCATTAATTCACTGAGGGCCTTATACCTACATCTAAATGACATCTCAAAACCAGAGACCTGAGGGGCTGGGGTCTAACTCTAAGAAAATAGGAGAATAGAGGTGAGGGATAGTGGGCATCCCTAGGAGAGGAGAGAATGTTGGCAAAACAGGATGACAGAGGTGAACTGGATGCGCAGCCGCAGTGCAGTGGCAGAGTTGTGAGCAAAGTGTGACCAAAAGTTCTGGTCCCTGCACCCTCATGGACACAAGCTAAAGACACCCGTTTACTATGGTTTTCAGCGTTAAAGAGCCAACTAGTGTTCCCGAGTCGCAGTTTATTGAGCTCTCCAGTACAGCCTCATAACTTACATTAATTGGGAGGAAAATGCTTCCAGAGAAAAGAGATGCTGGACAAAACAACTTCGTCTTTGACCAGTTGTCAAGGTCCTGCTGTTTGGAGTCACTGACAAGTCCTTGGCTCTTGTATGACAGACCCAAAGAAAAAGAAGTGATTCATCTTCTTCTCTTGCACCTTTCAAGGAGGAATTTTTTTTTTCTTTAAGACAGATTTTGTTTATGGACTTAACGTCACTGGCCGTGGCCAGTGGGTTCAGACTCTATAATTTACTATTGTGCTCCTCCCCCACTAAGTGTGTGCACCTCGAGGAGCACCATCCCATTAAAATTCCTTCTTAAAAGCATAAGGTGAAAGAGCCAGGCATGTGTTGTTTTTTTAGAGGGGAGTGTAGCCACAGAAGGGAAGAGGTCCCAATCCTTTTCTCTTTTAAATGCCGGTAAATAGCTTGAAGCCTGTGGAAACTTTTTGAAGGAATGTGGAAGAGTTGTCACTTGGCTCTCATGTTTAGGAGAACAGAATAAAGGAAATAATTTTAAGAAAAGAGACTTTCCCATGATGGGCTTCTGTTCTCTGAAGTGTTCTGCAAACATCCCATCTATTCCTCTGTGTGCACAAGCCACCTGAAGTGGCCTCGGTGTCTGCTGGGCCCAGCATCTTTGCTCATTGCTGTGATGATTGTTTTCAGACTTTAGTGCTGTCCTTTCCAGCTCAACCCTTATGAAAATGTGAAATGCTGTTGTGGTTTTCTTTTTTTTTTTCTTTTTAAAGATTTGAGGATCACTTTTTTTAAATTATTTTTTAGAGGGAGAGTGTGTGTGAGCAGGGGAGAGGGGCAGAGGAAGAGACAGAGAGAGAAAGAGAGAGGGAGAGGGAAAGAGAGAGAGAGAGAGAGAGAGAGAGAGAGAGAGAGAGAAAGAATCTCAAGCAGTCTCCACGCTCAGCACAGAGCCCGATGGGAGGCTCGATCCCACAGCCCTGGTTCAGTCATAACAGACACTGGTGTGTTTCCCATAACATCTGAAAGAATTTTTACATAAATGTGTTAGCATAACATCTTTAAATAACACTGTTCTTTCTCACTATTGAAAACACCAGTGTCTGCTATGCCTGAACACAGTTCTCACTCAGCCATGCACATAAAGATTGACCTGTCTGCCATTTGGGGAAGGCTTTGTAACCTGTGAGGCACAGGAAGGAACTGATTTTTATTGAGAATTTAAAAGGAGTGTCTTTCACAGCCAATAGCCTTTCATTTTTGAGTCCCTTAATTCTAAAGGGTCTTTTGCAGCTTCTACAAAAGAGAAAGAGCTCAAATTCCTCTTTTAATCCTACAGCCTGAAGGAATTGAGTACCTATAGCCAGGCAGCTAAAACTTAAAAATAGCAAAACAATTTAAACACACACACACACACACACACACACACGCACACACACACACACACACACACACACACACATTTAATTGTATTTCAGCTGTGGACATTTTGAGCTTAGAGCATGATTAGGTTCTGGTTTTCCTGGAAATTGTCTTTGTAGGAAATACAGGTCTCAAATGTAGGTCTTGAGAAATTGAATGCGGGGATGGAGAAATAGGAGCCATCTAAAAATAATGTAAATCTACCTTGGAATGTATTTTTGAATTTACATGTGAATATGGTCCTATCTTAGATTCTGGAAATTCAATACACTCCCCCAGGCCCTAATCTATTTTCCTACTTCTCCTTCACTACCCATTCTTCCCTGCGTGCATGCATGTGCGTGTGTTACACACACACATATTTTTGCCGAATAATGGACAAATAGACACAGTATTGTTAATTGGGTCATGCTTAAATAAACTGTTTTGCAAGTTGTTTCTTTTTATGTAAAAACATTGCAGAAAGAAATATACTGTATTCTTTTTTAACAGCTTCCTATGAAGTCATATTGAATACATACATACATATTATGTGTATTTTTAACCCATTTGTTATTGATGGGCAGTTAGATGATGCCTAATCTTTCACTATTTCAAGCAGTGCTGCGTGTTATGTTCTTTTTTTTTTTTTTTAATTGAAAAGGAACATTCCTCATTGTAAATTTGGTCAAATTCTCCATTCACAAAGGTAGAAAAATATGAAGAAGAAAATAAAAATCACTTACTCATAATTCTGTAACCAGAGATATCTTTAACATTATCATGAGTTTCCTTCCATGCTTTTTTCAACATATTTGTGCAAGTATTTACAAAACTAATACACTGTATTTAGTTTTGGTCCTATATTTTTCTATTTAACATTTTACTTTAGGTATTTTCTCACATCCTTAAATCTTTTTTTGAACAACTTGTCTACATGTTATGTTTTGTCTGCTGTGAGTCGTCTCTTTACGTCCTTTGTTCATTTTCCTACTGGAATGTTAATGTGTGTTTTTATATTGATTTATAAGAACTCTTCATATAGTGAGACTATTAACCTTTTGTCTCTCTTATTTGTTTCAATTATTTTCCTTAGTTTTCCTTTGTCTTTTAATTTTGTTTATGGAAACATTGATATATACAAATCTTAAATTTTTATATAATCAAATATGTTAGTATTTTCCTTTATAGTTTCTTTTGTTTAGGCTTAAAAGGATTTTAAAAGAGGTAGTAGTAGTAATAATAATAATAATAGACACATTTTTGGGAACTTAGCTACCATGTCAACTCTTATAGATGTAAATTTATATATATTTACAGTTTATAACGTATCTGTGAGGTAGGTAATGTTATCTCTGTTTCACTGATAAGGAAATTAAGGCAGAGAGAGTCATATAAATAGAAGTGGCATAAACCCAAGCAGTCTGGTTGGTGAACCCACACTCTTCCTCACTTCTTTTATTGCCATATGTTTTACTGGTACGTTTGTTAAGCCTCAATACTGTACTAAATCCTACTCTGTCTCAACAATCACTAAAAACAAAGAAGAAGTAAAATACCCAGATCTCCTCCTAGTGTTTTAAGTAGTTTTAATTATACTTCCTCCTAATTTGTCTGGCTGTCACCTTGATGTGTGGTATGAGGTGGAGCTCAGATTAAATTTTTTCAGTTAGTCAGTGTCACCAATATGTTAGCACCTCTTTAGGAATTTGGAAAGGACTCACCTTTTCTAAGAAGTCTTTATAATTAGTGCCATTTCATCTCAGTTGTTTCTTCAGTTACATTTCTTCAGAGCTCTTGGTTTCTCCAGCAACTTTGGTCTGCATAATTTTGTGGAATCTCGTGTTGCCTGAGATTAAAAGGTTCACAAAACAAGAAAGATTAACTCTTCATGTTGGTTTTATTCACTGTATAAGAATAGGATAAGCGACTCTTATCCTAGGCTCAATGAACTTGCTCTTCCCACTTCTGAATTCAGGATATCCGTGAACTTAGATAAGAAAACAATTACATCTCCATTTTCACTAAACTTTGTAACTGAAATTGACCATTTCCTTGGGTTTTAACTGTAGACAACAAACTATGGTAGTATTAGCAGTACCCATGATTTTAAACTATAGATATTTAATATTACATTTTAGTTGTTTGAGATATTTTGAAATATTTTTATGCTTATCACTACTTTGACATTATAGTATTCGTATTAGATCCACTATTGGATTTTGCTGTGTAATGGATTAAGAAGTGTATTTACTAACATTTTACATATTCAAAAATTATTTTCAAAACTGGGTTTCTATAAAACTGATTTTCTTTGTAGTCCTATGTATTTTATGCACTTAGAAACACACTTTTTGAGAAGAGGTCCACAGGCTTCATCAGACCACCAAAGGGATTCATGGCATAAACAGTATGAAGAGCCTTTCTCTATTTGAATGCAAGGTATCCCATTGGGCTTTATAAATACTCATTAGGTACTGAGTGATCAAGAGGTGATTTGGGAAGGGCTGAAAACAGTCCAGCATATCCCTCTCTCTTGCCTTGATCCTTTCATGTCTGGAAGAGTTCTCTTTATCATCCTAAATAGAACTGCTTATTCTCTTCTTTCTCCTTCCCCTTTCCTACTCCCCCCCCCTTTTCACTTAGTACCTCTCTTTCTTCCTACTGTCTTGTTCGTTTCTCTCTCATCCTCTTCCTCCTTCACTTTGCTTTTTCTCCTTTTCTTTTTTTTTTAATGTTTATTTATTACTTAAAAATTTTTTTTTAACGTTTATTTATTTTTGAGACAGAGAGAGACAGAGCATGAACGGGGGAGGGATAGAGAGAGGGAGACACAGAATCTGAAACAGGCTTCAGGCTCTGAGCTGTCAGCACAGAGCCCGACGTAGGGCTCGAACTCACGGACCGTGAGATCATGACCTGAGCCGAAGTCGGCCGCTTAACCGACTGAGCCACCCAGGCACCCCTAATGTTTATTTATTTTTGAGAAAGAGAGCGAGAGAGCATGAACAGGGGAGGGGCAGAGAGAGAGGGAGACACAGAATCTGAAGCATGCTGAGCTTACAGCTCAGAGCCCTTTGTGGGGCTCAAACCCACCAACTGTGAGATCATGACCTGAGCCAAGGTCGGACACTTAACCCAGTGAGCCACCCAGGGACCCCTCTCCTTTTCTTGCTGTACACTCTCTGAAAACATATATCAAGGAGTTTGTGTTTCAGCCATTTTCAAACAATGTTTCCTCTTTGGGGTCTAAGAATGAATTTAGGACCAGGGGTAAACAAAAGCGTTGATAAAAAGGGTTAATAATATCAACCAAAAGTTGAAAGCAAGATCTGTCAAAGATAAATGTAAGGTAATTACCTGGAGATAATTAAGAATTGACCTTAGAGGGCACCTACCTTGCTACTTGTCTGGCCCCAGGAAAGAGCATGTGTACCTCAGCCTGGCCCCATTGTTTCAAGGCCTGCTTCCATATCTGACTTACCCAGCTTCTTTTATAAACTGCTTGCCTCATAAGACAACCATTCACTCTTAATTTTCACAGTACCCACATGGAAGGACCTGTTTTAAAAGAATTAGACAATTAGACTGTCTTGTTGAGTTGCAGTCATTTCTTTGGGATTGGTTCCAAAGTATACATATTTATGGGCAAAAGTTATCACAGGTTTTTTCACCGAAAGTGGAACTTCTGATGCCTGAATAAGTTAGGGTTTAGTTTCTGAAACGCTCATGCTGTGGTTTCACCTATCTGCTGAAATGTAATAGCAGTTCATCTTAGTCATTGGTCATGGATACCTACTGATACAATCTGTATAGAATCTGCTATAGAATCTGTCTTCTTTTTCTTAAAGTAAGTTCTAGGTCTGGGATAATGCCATTTTTTCTACACTAAAAACATTAGCTCGTCTTACAGCTAACATAAGCTGAAAATTAGAGGTGCCTGGGGGAGGGAAATGAGGCAGGTGGATTGTTTACATGAGTGCTATAGTTTCACTTTTTATGCACCAGTCACCTTGGAAGAATTAATGCCTGTAAGTTTGCCAATCAGATTGCTCCAGTCATCTCTAAACATTACATTTGGTTTATTAGAATAATAAATACTGTGCAAAGAAAGTTCATCTGGATCCAGGACATTATACTGTGGTCAACCAAAAAAATATGTGCTGCACCCTATCTCTGACTAGATTTGGTCATGTGATACACTGAATTTGACAAATGGCTACAGATTTACCCTATTTGGGCATTGAATTTGTGGGCTGGTACGTGGAATTGTAGCCCTTATAACTGAAGTCACACCATCTTTGTAACCTGTCCTGGCCAATGTTGGTGGCCATTTCCCTGGCCATTTCTGTCATGCCCTTCAACATCTGATGTCTGCTAAGTGTTCTCTGTGGGGAGGAGTAAGGGGTCTCTCTACACTCTGCCAGATAGATTTGGGTATCTGAAGTCACATTTTCGACTTATCGAAAGGTCCATGAAATGTTTCATCTGATTTGATGACTGTGACTCTGTATTTACTTCACTTGGGGACGTCTCAGTTTTTTACGTCTGCCTTTCAGGTCCTCGCACGATCTGTTTCTTCTCCTCTGAGTCAGGCTTGTTGTAGCTGTTCCCCAGATACCTCTACCGCTTCCAGGGAAATAGCCCTGTGAAGCACACTGCTCAGTCATTATACATTGATATTTCTCCCAAGCTCTTTTCCTTATCTGTAGTGTCCCTTTTCTCTGTGGTCAGTTCATCACCCTACTGTATTTCCAAGGCATGGGTTAAATCCCGCCTCCTTCATGAGCCTTTCCTATTGTCTTAATCTTTCACCAATCCCTCTTGCCACTACACTTCCACAGATCTAACAGTGGGTACAGAAAGATAAACTTTAGCGTGGGAAGCAATCTAATAGATTACAATAAATACTAAAGTTATCAATGTAAATTCTGGTTTTCCTCACGTAAGCTACATATTAAAGAGATTGTAAGTAATTGATATTTCTCAGGACAAAGTTTATACATAACATTTCATTGCTTGGGATATAGGATTCAGGGGAAAGTAATAAAATCTGAAAGAAATTATAAAATGATCAATGCACTAATCAAATTAATTGTAGTGTTAATTACAAAGGGAAAAATGCCTTCAGTGTCTAACAATGGCAAAGTGACTAGGTTTGACTATAATATACACACTGAATGCACTATGCATTTATTGATAACAATTTAAAATTAAGTGTTGGGGGCGCCTGGGTGGCTCAGTCAGTTGGGCATCTGACTTCGGCTCAGGTCATGATCTCACGGTTCGTGGGTTCGAGCCCCACATTGGGCTCTGTGCTGACAGCATAGAGCCTGGAGGTGCTTCGAATTCTGTGTCTCCCTCTCTCTCTGTTCCTCCCCTGCTCATGCTCTGTCTCTCTCTCTCCTTCAAAAAACAAATTTAAAAAACATTTAAAAAATAAAATTAAATTAAGTGATAACTTTTGAAGACTCTGCATTGATAAGAATTTTTGTAGAGTAGTAAGCTATAAAAGCAGAATACAAAATCATAAAAATGTGTATATTTGAATCAAGATGAGAAGGGAACATGGATAAATGTTAACAGTTGATTGTTAAGGTTATGGGATTGGTAAATTTTTTTGAAATATTTCTGTTATAGATATTATAAACCCTAAATTTTATGTATATAGATATATTAAGAGCTTAATATGTTTTCTGTGATGATTTTTGGTCTCCTAACTTAATTGTCAAGCACTGTGAAAATAGTCTGTGTTTTTTATTTCTTCCATACCCCATGTTTTTAAGAGAGTAAATTGCTGCAGCCACTATGGAAAACAGTTTGGAGGCTCCTCAAAAAATTAAAAATAGAACCATCACATGATCCAGCAATTCTACTTCTGGATATTTGTCCAAAGAAATGAAATCGTGATTTTGAAGAGACACCTGTAACACCATGTTCACTGCAGCATTATTTACAATAGCTAAGACATGGAAATAACCCAAGTGTCCATCGATGGATAAATAAAGATGAGGTGTGTAATATTATATATATATATAGTATATATATTATATGTATATATATGTATATTATATATATATGTATATATACAATATATACTGTTATATATAATATATATATTACATTATGTGTAACTATAATGTATATATAATATTACATTATACTGTATTATATGATAATAAATATATATCAGTAATATTCCATTATATGTATATATGTATACATAAAAACAGATGAAATCTTGCTAATTACAACAACATGAATGGACCTTGAGGGCATTATGCTAAGTTACATAAGCCAGACAGAGAAAGACAAATACCATATGATCTCTCTTATATGTGGAATTAAACAACAACAGCAGTAACACATCAACAAACTCGTAGATCCAGAGAACAACAGTTTGGTGGTTGCCAGAGGTGGGTGGGGTAATGGGATCAAAAAGTGAAGAAGAGAAAAGAAAAAAAAACCTCCTTTAAAAAAGTAATAAATAATGGGGTGCCTGGGTTGCTCAGTCGGTTAAGCATTTGACTTCAGCTCAGGTCATGATCTTATAGTTCCTGAGTGAGAGCCCTGGTCGGGCTCTGTGCTGACAGCTCAGAGACTGGAGCCTGCTTTGGATCCTGTGTCTCCTTCTCTCTCTGTGCTCCTCCCCTTCTCATGCTCTGTCTCTCAAAAATGAATAAACGTTTAAAAAAAAGGTAATAGTAAAAAAAGAACAGATGTTATCTCTCCAAAGAAATATTTAGTAATCAAGAATTACCAACAAATGTAATGCAGTTTAACTTTGGGAGAAAGAAAGATTTGTTCTTCTCTAAGACTATATGCATTATTTTGGGGGTGCATATGTTTTTAAAAAGTCATGTCTTCTCTGTCACCTGGAAAAGCAGAATATCAAAGAGCAATTAAATAATCTCTTGATTTATAAGATGAACACTTAATATGCATCAAGAGCCCTCACTGGGAGTCTGGAGGTTTATAATCAATCTGTAAAAAAATACAAACACAAAATGGTGGAGAATTGCACAGTAGATAGTTAATGCTTTTGATTAATGGATAGATGTATTAATTATAAGGAAAGTAAAGACATTCAAATTAAAGGATGCATTTTGAATACTTACCATGTGCAAGACATGATGCTAAATATTTAGTAGTTTGTTTCATATAAATATTTGTAAAACCCAAAAAGTTATTACTACTCACCTTTTAACGATGAAGTGTCTGAGATTCAGAAGTAGGAGTTGCGGGATAACACATGGTTAGTAAGATTTGAAACCAGTTGTTGGTTTGGTTCTTTGTTTTTTCTTACTCCAGAAGCATATTTCTTTAGTCAGTAATAAAATTACTGTGACCCTGGAAAGTTCCCATGGACTTTACATCTTAATAAAATTTAGTCTTTTGGTTCACTGACTAATAAAATAATGTGTGGGTATATGTGTGTTTATTACCAATGATGATTTCTATAGTCCCTTCAAAATATAATTTATTTTATAAAACTAAGTCATCTCAAGGACAGCATCCACAATGTAGACCATCCTGTTAGATTGTGTATGTGTGTGTGTTTGTGTGATGTCAAACAGTGAATGTACCTTTCCCACCGTATTCCAACTCAAGGCTTTCCCACAGGTTGCCTGTTTGAGGGCAGTTCATGACCATCCCCACGAGACAGTTTACTTACTGGAGAGTATTGTTTTGTCTTTCATACACAGATACTGTTTGAATTAGACTTTTGTGGTTGTGAGGAATAAAGACCCACTGAAACTAGCTCAAATGAAAAGAAGGTTTACTGACTGCAAAGGAGGAAGAGTCTCCTGGAAAGTCAAGAACAGAAGCCATGATAGGTGGAGCATCAGGGAGGTTCGTACCGGAATGTTGACTTTAGCAGCAGGAACAGGGGAGCCTCATTCACTGACATGTCTCCATTAGAGTCTGAGCAGTTTCTCCTGGACCCCACCCACTGTCAAATTTTCCCCTCACTTCTTGCCCTTGACTCGGTTGCTTAACACTGGTCTAGTCAACTTTGACTAGGAATGGGTAACCATGGTCTGAAAAAAGACTACCCAAAGCCACTGACAATAGACGCTCTAGAATTTTCCATATTGGGGCATGGAAGCAGCAACAGCAATGGTGGGAGGGAAGAAGGATGCCTCTTGATGCTGTATTTTCAGAAACATTTACAGAAAATTTTATTTGTGTATATCAAAGAATGTGAGAGAGAGGGACGTTGGGCCTTGAACCAACACTGGTAGAAGGGACTATAGATAAGTGGTCTCCCTAAGGAGACATACTTGTGGCAGGCCAAGATCAAAGTGTCTAGTATAGAAACATGAAACATTATTGTTACTTATTCAGGCATTTTAGATTTGTTTTTAATAAAGTACTGATACTTAGACCCATGTTTAGACTCTGAGTCACTCAGAGGTAAGAGGTTCCCATTAGAGGTAGAAAAAAATATAAAACCTAAACTAGAGGAAATCAGACCAATGAAATGGCAATTTCTTTATTAAAATTTTTTTTATTATTATTTTTAATCTAAATTCAAGTTAGTTAACAGATAGTGTAGTATTGGTTTCAGGAGTAGAATTTAGTGATTTCATCACTTACGTATAACACCTAGCACTCATCCCAACAAGTGCCCTCCTTAATGCCCATCACCCATTTAGTCCATCCCCCCACCCACCTCCCCTCTGGCAACCCCCAGTTTGTTGTCTGTATTTAGGAGTCTCTTATGGTTTACCTCCCTCTCTGTTTTTCTTAATTTATTTTTCCTTCTCTTCCCCTCCATTCATTTTATTTCTTAAATTCCACATATGAGGGGCGCCTGGGTGGCTCAGTTGGTTAAGCCTCCAACTTCAGCTCAGGTCACGATCTCGCGGTCCATGAGTTCGAGCCCCAGGTCGGGATGTGTGCTGACCGCTCGGAGCCTGGAGCCTGTTTCAGATTCTGTGTCTCCCTCTCTCTCTGACCCTCCCCCATTCATGCTCTGTCTCTCTCTGTCTCAAAAATAAATAAACGTTAAAAAAATTAAAAAAAATAAAGGAAAAAAATTCCACATATGAGTGAAATTGTATATTTTTCTCTGACTTATTTCACTTAGCATAATACACTTTAGTTCCAACCATGTTGTTGCAAATGGCAAGATTTCATATTATATATATAATATTATTATCTTTTCATCAGTCGATGGACATTTGGGCTCTTTCCATAATTTGGCTCTTGTTGATAGTGCTGCTATAAACATTGGGGTGTGTGTACCCATTCGAATCACCATTTTTATATCCATTGGATTGAAATGTCAATTTCTAAACTATAGCCTCACCCCCTCCACCACCCTAACCCAAGTCGCCATCATTTGTGATTGAAACAATTATAATAGCTTGGCTTTCCTGTTTCTACTTTTGTCCTCTTAAATCTATTCCTTGTATAGCAGCAAGTGTAGTCTTTCTAAAATATTAATCATGTCCTATCACTCCTCTGCTGAAAGCCCTCTAGTGGCTTCTCATCTTTCTCAGAATATAATCCAAAATCCTCACCATGGCCTCCAGGATTTTACGTGATCTCCCATCTTTCTCGTAGGATTTCTCTCTTGATTATAGCTGTGCTTGACTACTTGTCATTCCTCCAGCCAACACACCAACACAGTGTGCCCTGCTATGATAGAAGCTCCACGAGGGCAGGGACTGTGTTTTGACTGCTATAATCTCAACCCCTAAAACAGAGCCTGTCACATAGAAGGTGCATTATAAATATTGGTTGAATGGCATGAATTGAATCACATGAGAGTCTCTTTTCAAAGAAAGGGGAGGGAGTGCTAAACAGGCATCCTCTTGAGCTGTAATCAATGAAGACAAGTCATTCTTTCCAAGTTTGGGATTTTTCCTTCTCTTTTATATCTGCCACTCCTAGAAATTGTATGATTATGATGCCCTCCCAAAATTCTTGATTTTCTCAAGGAAATCTAAATGTTAACTTTTAGACACATATGAATGAATTTTTAAATGTTGGAAAACACAGTTAGTGGAAGCGTGAGGATTTCATGAAGTTGTGGAAATACAGTGCCTTCAGCATGTTGGTATTTCCCCACTCAACCTTTATTCCATGAGGCCTATCTGCTCTTTTTCTCATTTGGAAAAAAACAAAAACAAAAACAAAAACTAAACAAAATGCAAAGAAAAGGAGGATGATGTAAAAACTCAGAGCACAAATAGAATGCTTAAAAGGCCTTTGCTAGGCTCAGCACATGTGATTTAGCAAGAAGGCACTTGCCTTATTTTAGGGACTGAAGACTCAGACAAAGTTAAGAATGCAACTCCAGTTGTAATCTGACAATATGGTTATAAATGGCCATATTTTCATATGATTCCAAGTACGATGGATAGCAGACCCAGGGATTAGCACAGGTCTGTGGTGGATACACGGACAGGGCACCAATGTATTTGTTTTTTACATTAGCCCTCAGGTCAATTCAAAGAAGAAGCTGGTTGGGGCGCCTGGGTGGCTCAGTCGGTTGAGCTTCCGACTTCAGCTCTGGTCATGATCTCACTGTCTGTGAGTTCGAGCCCCGCGTCGGGCTCTGTGCTGACAGCTCAGAGCCTGGAGCCTCTTTCGGATTCTGTGTCTCTGTCTCTCTCTGACCCTCCCTCCCCCATTCATGCTCTGTCTCTGTCTCAAAAATAAATAAACATTAAAAAAAAATTAAAAAAAAAACCAAGAAGCTGGCAACATATTTTATAAAATAAATTCTCTTAGTCATCCTAGAAAATTTTGGTAAGCGGCCAGTGATTACATTTATTTTAGTCTTTTTTTTGTTTCCAATTAGATATTTTCCAGTGGATATTTGTACCAAAAATTTTTCTGTACCAAAAATTTTTCTGAAAAAACAAATGATATAGCTCAAAATTAGTATCATTATTTCTGTGCTGTCTGGAGAAGAAATTGCCTTCTTTTTTGTTGTTGTTGTTTGTTTCTAATTTGGAAGTTTATGTAGTTATCAGCAAAAAAGCTGGATTTGGAAAATTCATTTGATGTGTGGTTTTCTGTCTCACACAGATGGGTTATGTGATATCTTGATCAAGGAAATGGTTGTAGGGAAATGAAAAGGGGACTGGATACTGAGTGTCAAGGTTGGGTCTGATCCTGATATGTCCCGTTCATGTCCTTTATCACAGCTTTCTGAGCTCTGCGTTTCTTATGTGTAAACACAAGGACAAAAATAGAATTTCTACCTTACATGGTTATTATAAAAATTAAATAATCCTTGTGGAGGTAACAAGGATGATACCTGACACATTGGAAGGTTCTTGGGGAAATATTTGTTTGTTCCCCTGTTCATCATGGCATGTTACTATCATGCTACTGTAGCCTCGATTCTCTGGCTGTTCCAGTGTCTTTCATAGCTCAGATTATAGGGACACATAAATTTATTATTGCATCCATCAGCCTTCTGTATATTAGGTTCTGAGTAGATTATTCATTATAGTCATAAGTGATTCCTGAAGTGAGCACCCTCTGGGCCTCTTCTGGTACTTCTGTTAGCCTTGTGTATTTATATGTTTTGTGTTATGCCTCCTCCAGTTAAGTCGTTGGTGCTGAGCCCACTGATTCTTCCTCATCTCAGTGTCCTCTGTAGCACTTTGTGTAGTATCTGATCTACGATACACTTAGTAAAGTTCTGTTGAATTGAATTTCAATAGGTACCCGAAAAGAAGGAGGGTGTATTCTTTTAGCGAAGTAAGAAAGTACCGTGGGTCTAATGGTTATGCCATAACCATGCTTGCTTCCCCCCATAATACCCAAGATTAGAACCCTGTGTTCTTACTGAGTCTGGCTGGGGCAGATAGAAGGAGCTTAGGTTTTCATTAATGGCATGGGGAACTGGTTCTGTTGGAGATCTTAGATGGTGATGTACCTGTTATTCCTGATAGTTCTGCGTCTCTGACATCTGTCTCCTTTTTTCAGTAGTCAGAAAGGGAAAATGGTATATTGAGAAACGTCAAACCAATCAATTCTGTGATAATTCTTGGCTCTCTATTACTTGAGGCTTGCAAGTTGATGTCTTAAAGCTTCTTTTTCCTTCCTGACCTCTACCTAGTGCTTAAGGTAGCAGGCACCAGTTAGGTGTGGCGCCTTGGTCGTGATCCTGTGATTCAAGCAGGAGGGCTAAGGCTATATGGCCCACAGCTTTATGACTATTTAGCCTATTATTTAGTCTCTTATCAGATATTTATTGGGCACCTACCTCTGAGCCAGTTGCATACTAGACATTGAGGAGAGAGTGGTGAACAAAACAGAGGTCCTGTCTTCAAGGAGCTCACATTCTAGTGGAGGGAATCAGACAAGAAGCAAAAAACCAAACATTTGCGGTATTTTTAGATGGTGATAAATGTGACAAGGGAATTAAAACCAAGGCAGGTGATAACAGGGAGATGGGTGGGTAATGGTGGAGAGACTAGGAAATGGTTGGTTAGAGAAGGCCTCCCTGAGGAGATGGTTTGAGCTAAGACTTAAAGAATGAGAAGGATCCAGTCAGTGGGAGAAGCAAGGAGAACATTCGAGATAGATGGAAATAGGTGATGCTGAGGACCTGGGATAGGAAGCCAGCTTGGAGAATTCTCCAACTGAAAAGTGGCCAGCATGACTGAGATTGTGTGTGTGTGTGTGTGTGTGTGTGTGTGTGTGTGTGTGTGTGTATGTGTGTGTGTGTGTAGTGGGGAGGTGGCGAAGCTGGGAGGAGGGAAGGATAGCGGGGTAGTGACAGAAACCTGTTTCCTTACATTCACAAGAACATTCAACTGCTAACATAAACAATCCCTGATATTGTATTTGAAGACATACTTGGGGGCACCTGGGCTCAGTCAGTGAAGCAGCCAACTCTTGGTTTCAGCTCGGGTCACTATCTCAGGTTCATGGGTTCGAGTCCTGCATGGGGCTCTGCACTGACAGCAGGGAGCCTGCTTGGGATTCTCTCTCTCTCTCTCTCTCTCTCTCTCTCTCTCTCTCTCTCTCTCTCTGTCCCTTCTTCCCTCCCTCCCCATTCTCTCTCTCTCAAAATAAATAAATAAACTTAAAAAAAAAAGATATACTTGGAGAATGAGTTCTTAAAAAACGGCAAGCACATTTGCAAAAATTATTAATCTTCCATTAAACCTAATGAAATCTTCATTTTACCCCAGACTTCGGCCAGGATGCGCCTTTCTAATTCAGTTCTGCATGGTTCCTTAGCACTGATTTCCTCATCCTTCAGAGGCCTTAAGTCAATCCATGGGGCATACTCTTGCATCTCAGGGCTGTTGCAGCTCAAGGAAGCCTGAACCTGGGCATCTTTCACAGCATAGTGTAGAAGTGATTGCCTGCAGTTCTTATGGGCTTTCTCTTTCAGAAATCTTTTGTTCCCACCACAAGGCAAAAACAGGAAAAGAGATCTGTGTGAAAGAATGCTCTCCCTTTTCCTTTTGTGGTGATTGTGTATCTTAAGAGAAGGCCTCAGAGGTTCTCGGAGCTGTCTGTCTTTTCATGTAAATAGATCTCTTAAGCCTATTTAGATGTGTGTGAGAGCCCGTGGGGGTTGGGGAAAAGACACCGAGGAGTAGCATCCGTGCCCCATTTAATTTATTCGAGTTCAGCTACGCATGCTCTTTCTTGTTTATAATTAAAGATACTGCAGAATTGCCTCTTGCGCTTCTAATTTTAATTATATGCTATGCATATTACTGTATACACATATTACTGTGCAGTGTTGTAACTACAAAACCATACATTTTTTACTGGGAGGCTTAAGGGATTTTCCAGGGTGATTTTGACTATGTAAATTTTGCCTAACAGGCCAGCTTTAGAATGGAATCCTAATGTAAAATGTGACCCTCTGTGTTAAATATTTTTAAATCGCTGGTTATACCAGAGCATAGGAGTGGCATCCCTGGGAGTCATACCTTCAACACCAGAAACAGGTATAGGGTTGGTAATGGGCTTTACGTGTGGGAAAGGGATGAAGCCGAAGAAACTTGTGATATTCCACAGAAAAGAGAGAGGAATGAGGCAATCTGAGGCTGGGGATTCCCAGACCAGGCAGGGAAGGGGGCTGATGGATAGTTCTGCCCATGAGAAGTTTTCCTCCAGTGAGTGCAGGGCTCCAGCCATCCTGGCCAAGGGGAGTAACCCCTGCTGGGTGGATAGTACCTCTTTTCCCTAGAATCCCTTCACCTTGTGATGATGCTTACTTGTGCATTGTTCCGTGTGAATGCTGCTGCGTGTGTGTGTGTGTGTGTGTGTGTGTGTGTGTGTGTGTGTGTTTGTGACGGTGTAGACTGAGTAGGAGGGAGAAGCAATGGTGCAGGAAAGAAGAGCCAGGGAGGCATGAGGATCTAGGGTCTGCAATTTTAGGAGCAAATTCTGCCTTTTATTCTGTGGCTGTGGTATTAGATGGGGCGGTGTGGGGGGGAACCTGAGACACTGGGGGTGGAGCAGAGTAAAGGTCAAACTCGTGTGCACCTGGCAGCCCCCTCCCTGGCTGCCCTCCCTGCCCCTTTTCCCACCCCAGCCCCACTCCCAAGACAGAATCTGTTTAATCAAATGCAGAAAACTTTTAGATCTCATAAGGAAGAAATGTGAACAACCTATCTGCGCACACCAGTTAGGCTTTTTACTAAGTGCAGTTGAATTTGTATTCACAGACTGCTGCTGTGTGAATTTTACCTGCTCTCTCACCGAGCTCCTTGAGAAGGCTGATGGAATTTGGAGTGTCCTCCGCCTCGCCTCGGTGGTGTCCTAGCCATTCGTTTTTAAGCTAGTCTCTGAACCTTGATTTTCTCATCTGCATCGAGGAGGTGGTACCTACCTCGTTGGTGTGTTGGGAGGGTTGAAGGTAACAGGATATCTTCAAGCACTCTCCCCAATGTTTGCAGATTGCTTATCAAACAAACTGCCCTACCAAGAGTTTGAACACAAAACATTCTAATGCATAAATACGACATTTAAGTCAAGATTCCTTGTTGCAAGTGATAAAAACCCAAATCTAACCAGCTTACACACAAAGCAGAATTTCGGGTTTCACAGAAGCCAGGAAATACCTAAGTGGGAAGGAAGCTAAGATGCAAATAGCCATGTAGAAGGGTTGGGGCAGAATGGGGACTCACAGGGCAGACAGTCCAGCTATGTTAATGACATATTGCCAGCCAAAATTTAAGTAAGGTGTTTGAACTTCAATCTTATTTTATAATAACATTCATTATGAATACTTAATCTAATTTTACTTTGTAGATTTATTTAATATTGGTTACATATACAGTAAAGATTAATGTATTTCACAGTGCTTTTTTTTTCTTTTGACACTAGTTCTTATTTGAACACACGAAACTACATTTTACTGTAAGCAAAACAGTATGTCAGGCTTTCAATTCGGAAACCTGAGTCAAATCTGCAAAGTCTTCTGGAGGAGGAAAGTTGTAAGACCTACGTTCTTTCATAACAGGCCTAGCCCTTCCCCTCATCTGACATTTTCTTGTGGAAAACATCTGGTTTAAATGAGCATTAATGGCAGCCTTGATCATCAGAAACCAGAACACAAAAATCATAAACAACATATATAGTAGGTAAAAGGGTTGCCAAAAAGCAATGTGCAAAGAGAAGTCAGCAGCAAATTTATTTCACATGTAAATTTCACCTTTTGGGTGCTTGTCTTCTAATTGACCTACACTTCTCTTCTGGGAACAGCCAAGTCCTCCAAAACACAGGGGTAGGCACTTGTCCCATTTTGTCAAGCCTTTGAGATGATGGCTCAGCAAACATACCCTCCAATTCATGACCTTTCTTGCCACTGCATCAGAATTCACTGAAAACAACAGGTAGAGCTTAGGGTATGTTGCTTAGAGTTGGGGTGAGGACTGTGTCCATCTAAGATATGGCTCTTAAATTAGTAGGACGATTTAGACTAGCTGTCTTCTGGTAATCAGAGGTGGGGTTGCCATATTGGTCAACATGCAGAGTCCATTTGGGACTATCTTAAGGGAAATCTGAATGCCTTAAAAGCTCTTAGTTTTCTAGCAATTCTGTGACTGAGGATGATTTCCAGGCAAGGATGGAACCAGACTTCTGCCATATTATCCGGGGTTTATAAGCTTAGTGGTGGAATTTACCAGAGTGGAAAAGAAGAGAAAGTTTTCTGAGTAGATAGCAGTATTTTGGATGGCCAGGGATTTGTGAGAAGATTTTAGATGAATCAGTAAGAGATAGTGTGGAGTATCAGAGAACTTAACCATAGAGGTGCAGGAGGCATCTTACAGGGTATTTACCTTTTAAGAGGCTAAGAAAGAGAAGAAAGGGAAAACTATACAAGTTAGTTTTTGGAACTTTTACAGAGTCCTGACATAGTTACAACACAAGAGGTTGAGGCTGGGAATTAGTTCAATCAGAAAAGAGGTTAGACTAGTTTAGGGGGATTGAAGAGTACTGAATAGGATGTCAGAAGCTTCCGGGATCCAAGGAACATGGATGGCAGGAAGTGAGAGAGAGAGGGATTTGCATTGTTTTAACCTCCTTCAACCTTTAACCTCTCATCTGCCTTGTCTGGATATTACTAAACTCAAGTTGAAGATATATGTATAGAGGCTGCACAGTAGTAGGAATAACATGGGATATAGTGTCTAAAGAACTTTATCTCTCTGAACTGTACTTCTGCAATGGCATATAATGCTTACCACAAGGTTTGGTGTGAAATAAATGGGATAATCTAGGCCCAGTGGATTTGGAATACTGGCCAAATGAGTGGGATAGTCTTGGATTTCAGCATCCTATCCTGTATCCAGTTCACTTAACTGATAGGACCTCCTATTACCCTGATATCTGGAGTGCATGGACGCTTAATGAACTAGAGATCTGTAATAATTTTCATCAGTGGTTAAAACACAATTCTTTTTTTTTTTTAATTAAAAAAATTTTAATGTTTACTTATTTTTGAGAGAGAGAGAGAGAGAGAGAGAGAGAGACAGAGTGTGAGTAGGGGAGGGGCAAAGAGAAGAGAGGGAGACACAGAATCCAAATTAGGCTCCAGGATCTGAGCTGTCAGCACAGAGCCTGACGCAGGGTTTGAACTCATGAACCGTGAGTTCATGACCTGAGATGAAGTAGGACATTTAACCAACTGAGCCACCCAGGCACCCCTTTAAAAACTTTTTTTAATGTTTATTTATTTTTGAGAGACAGAGAGAGACAGAATCAGGTGGGAGAGGGACAGAGAGAGAAGGGAGGGAGACACAGAATCTAAAGCAGGCTCCAGGCTCTGAGCTGTCAGCACAAAGCCTGATGTGAGGCTCTAACTCACCAATTGTGGTATCATAACCTGAGCTGAAGTCAGATGCTTAACCAACTGAGCCACCTAGGCATCCCAAAATACAATTCTTAAACTAGATTTGGAGGTAGGATTTTAATAGCAGAATTACTATGTCTTTGGGACAGTGATTAGACCATAGTAAAGTTTGGTCTCTTAAGATTTATCACTTATTTATGGCTAAGAATGTCACACATACTTCTCAGGTTCCTTAGTGAGTTTTTAGCAATAATTTCCTTGGGATCTGCTATGTATCAGGTGCTGTGCCAATGGCACAAAGGTGAATGACACATGGACCTTGTTTTTTGTTTAGTTCTTAAAGAAACATTGTATTTATTTTTTAAAGTAAGCTCTACACCCAACATGAGGCTTGAACTCACAACCCCAAGATCAAGAGTCATAGGTTCCACCGACCAAGCCAGTCACTGCCCCACATGGGCCTTGTTTATAAGGTGCTCCCAGATCAGTGGGACATACTGGTATGAAAATAATTAGCTTTGCTATATAAGATAGCAAGTGCTATTGTATTGGTATGAATCAAGTAGCACAGAGGAAGAAAACAGTTTGCTCTGAAAGATCTCATAGATGAGGGAGTAGATGGCTAGTGTTTTGAGGGATGAATATTATCAACAAAATATGAATTTTAAATATAGTTGGAAATGTAGTTAGTAAGATGTAGGGCCACCAAATTGGATAAAGTATGTGTATTGGGCTTATAGGTGGTAGATGGATGATCTCAACATGTTTGTTCTTTCTTTCTTTCCCTACTTGTAAGGAAGTCCTTGTCTATCAATAGTGTTTGCACTATTGGAAATAGGCTTTAGATACATCCATCTCTGGAAGGAGGATGGCATTTTGATCTACATGGAGTTGTTAGAGGCAGTGTGGTATGAATGAGGAAAGGATAGGGTATGAGACAAGGTTCTTATTTCTACCACCTAAAAGGCGAGTGTCTTTTGACAAGTTGCATATATTCATGGTGATTTCGATACATCTATGAAATAGAATTAACAGTGCCAACCTCACAAGATTGTTGCGTCAAGGGCACTAATAAATGTGAAGGCACTGTGTCAAGTGCTGTGAAAATATGTAAATGTTATTATTTTATCAAAAACTTCAGCAAACCATTTATTTATATAGTTCTATGTAGTATGTAGAGTCATAGAGAGAGAGGACCCATCTTCTAGGAAAACAGAATCTGGATTCTGTATCAGCTCCAAAGTAGGAGAATGAAGCCTTAAGTTCTCACCAGGTGCTCTTAACCTGAAAAATAGACTTGTGGGTCTACTCCATTGCCTCCATGGACCTGGTATACTCTTCTGCTAGGTAAGAGGACATTTGAAAAAGGGGTAGAATACTGGGCTTTCAGGAAGGACATTACTCTTTTTTCCTCTTTGGAAATATTTGCTCTTTTGGTTTTGAGCTATGAACGTGAAGGATCCAGCTGATTCTGATCCCCAGAATAACCCTAATAATAGAAACACTGTGACAAGCACAAATATTAAAAACATACCTCAATTTAGGCAACCAAGGTAAGGTAAATACGTATGGTATCATAAGAAAAAAATTCCCTTATGCAACCCTAGAAACATAATTTAAGGTCATTGCATTCAACATCAAAGAGATGACGACAAAGAGGACGTGTTTGCCACTAAAAGATTTCAATGAAATGATTAGTCTTCTGTACAAAGGCAGTAGAAGGAGAGTCATGAAAATCAATAATTTCTCTTATGTAAAGCAAAATTGGGAGGTTCTATTAACATCAAAACTACAATTTTTAAATTTACATAAAGTATATAGTTTGAGGAGTTTTGGCAAATGTGTGTACTAATAACCCTATTTTCATCACCCCAAAAAGTTCCTGAATGTTCCCTTGCAGTCAATCCCTCCCCTCCCCTAGCCCCAGGAAAACACTGATTTGCTTTCTGATTTGCTGTAGTTTTGCTAAAGTGTAATTTTAATTTACTTATTAACAGAAATAATGATAGTTGGACATCATCAAAATTTAGGATTAGAAACCTTATACCTTTAGAAAGTGCAATTTTATTTTTTTAATTTTTAAAAAATTTATTTTTGAGAGAGAGACAGTGCAAGTGGGGAAGGGGCAGAGAGAGAGGGAGACAGAGAATCCGAAGCAGGCTCCACACTGTCAGCACAGAGCCTGAGGCGGGACTCGATCCCACTAACGATGAGATCATGATCTGAGAAGAAGTTGGATGCTTAACTGACCTAGCCAGACAGGTGCCCGTAGAAAGTGCAGTTTTAGCAATTTCTCTGGGCTTTGGTTTTATGATATTAATGAGGATGATAACAACTTTTCTATATACCTCAGAAGGTTCCTATAAAAATCCAAAGAGATAATAGATGAACATTAGGTGTTTAGAATTTGGTGGATTGTTTGGCAAATATTAATGTTAATCAAAAGGAAGGCACACCAAGATAGGAGCCATTTCACAGAGGAGTTTCATGCCAGCACTTCCTTGGTGCCATCGACAGACCTTGAAGGAGAGTCCCCCCATGGTTATAAAGGAAGTTATCTTTGAAATAGTTGACATATGGACCCAAAAGTCAGACTCCTGTCTCTCCAGCTGATATATCTGAGTTAACATCAGATTAATCATATATGTCACTTTGGGTATGAATATAATATAATAAAAGTGTCCACAGTGGCTGCAGCTTACACAGTGCTTTATCATAACAAATCAAACAATTTATTCCACGCTCAAGCTCCTATCGCCTTGACTCTGAGCTACGTCAGCTTTATGGTTCCCATTTTACACAGATAAAAACAAACTTTTCAGATGTCACGTAATATGCCAGAGGCTTCCATGCGGTCTATCAGCTACTGTTATAAATCTCTGTTGCTTTAAACCAATGAACTAAATGCCATGTTTATTGAAAATTGTTTTGAGTGGAGAGCAGAGACTAATGTATAAAACAAGTCCTCTGATCAAGCTAACATTTTTCTCTAGGCAGCAAGAAGAGAATTGCATTCCCTGCTAGTCAGAAAAAACAGGCCAATTTTATCTTCCCTCTCTGGGAGATACCACTTTAGATACTCTATAGACATGCCTGACACATTCAGGTTGTGTGTATTTTTCTTAGATGAACTGTTAGAGTTCATATATATACATGCCCATGTGCGCATGCACATACACACATCCCAAGCTGCCATTTGTCTCTGTGTATGCATACATGTCATGTGTAAATTGCACATTTTCAAAAAACACAAATGATCACCAGCTGGTCACTCTCACTTCCTCCCATGTACATTTTGGAGCTTCCCCATAGGGAAGCGAAACTGATGGTGGGTTGGAAGAGATTGAATTTGCTGAAGTGGATTCAGCCAAGTGGCTGTTTACGGATGACCTTTGTCTTCTTGGGGGTAATAGCAGGCGGAATGTCTGATCCCATCCCATTACAATTAGAATCATAAACTGTTGGCTTTGTGAGTTTGTTCGCCTGAGACGGTGATGAATGAGGAATCCAAAGACCTGGGTTTGAGCTCCACCTCTAAATATCTACATATGTGTAAAGACAGCTCTGTCTACCACTACAGAGAATTTTCCTCTTCTCTCCTAGCTTCCCTATGAGACTCTCAAATCCTCAAAGACACACTGCATCTGTAATTTACACAGTATTCACTTTGTCCTCTTTTCTGTTCCTACTCTGCATGCAGTAGAGATGTAATAAGTACTTGCTGATGGATGCAGTGGGACCACATCCTGCTTTGGATGAACTGGAATTCTATTTCAGAGTATTTCCACTCAGAAATACTCTTCTTCAGTACTGTCGCTACTGTTAAGATTCAGCTGGAGCGGTGTCATCAGATACCTTCTTCCCTTGGGTCTCACCCTCTGGTCCCCTAGAAAATGGGGCTGTGAGCACACTCCCTGGCTCCAGTCTAGACCTTTCATGGGTAGCCTTCTACTGAGCAGTGTTTCTGGGGCCTTGTGTTTTAGTGTCTACATTGCTTCCAACTCTTAGCAGTCTGGTGAAGTAGAGCCTTAGTAGATATTCCCTCCCTGTCTTCCTCTCTTTCTTTTTCTCTCCCTTCCTTCCTGTTTCTCTCTCTGCCCCTTTCTCTCTGTCTGACCTTCCCCCTCTCCCTCCCTCTGTTTTCTCTACCCTTCTTTTGCCAAGACAGACTGAACTCTCATGAATGTTTTTAAAATTTTTTAAAAATATTTATATGAGAGAGAGAGAGTCTGCTAGCAGGGGAGGGGCAGAGAGAGAGAGAGAGATGGAGACAGAATCTGGAGTGGGCTCTAGATTCTGAGCTGTCAATACAGAGCCTGATGTGGGGCTTGAACCTACGAGCCATGGGATCATGACCTGAGCCGAAGTCACATGCTCAACTGCTCAACCCACTGAGCCACCCGAGTGCCCCTAACTCTCATGAATATTTTAAGTGTTTCACAGAACACAAAATCTTTACCTTCACAAGGGGGACTAAATGTTGGAGTTTTAATTCCTCAGAATAAGCAGATTTTAAAACAAACCAGACCACGTCAGTCTCCTACTTGAGGATCACCAGGGGTCTCCCACCATGCTTAGAACCAAACCCAAAGCCTTTGTGCTGGGCCTCCAAGATGCTGCCTGACTCAACCTGGCCCACCTCTCTGACCCCTCTCCTCACTCACTAACCTCCAGCCAGCCTGGTCTTCTTTGGGTTCTTAAAGCTTGTTTCTCCCTCAGAACCTTAAAACTAGACTCTTCTGCCTCAGTGTGTGCCCTGAACTCTGTGTTACCCTAGAGTTGTTGCTCAGATCTCAGCCCAGATGTCCTCTCTCAGACAAGACTTCCCTGACCATCCTATCAGTAACCCCACACACAATATTTTATTTCCTCATGTTACTCATCATAATCTGAAATTGGCTGGCTCATCTCCTGGTTTCCTTGTATAGCATTGGACTCTGAATAGTGTGTACACTCACTCCACAGTGCACACACAGGCTTTATTTGTCCTGTTCTTTGTTATTCCGGAACTTAGAGCAGTGCCTGTCACCCAGTGGCTGCTCAATAAACATAACATGTGGACTCGGTGAGGGATGGAATCTGACATTATTTACCTCTCTCAGCTTTTCCTTCTCTCTGTCTCTGTTTCTCTCTCATTTATTTTGCAGAACCTGCATCATGAAAAGCAGGGTGACCTAATGCTGGACCACAGGCCTTGGGTCAGAGCCCTGTCTTTACCTGTTCACTTGATCCAGAGCTGAGGGAGGGGCCAAGATGGCAGAACAGCATTAAGGTTTTTTTTTTTTTTTTTTGCGTCAATTGATCCAAAGCTTCTGGTCTCGCACAACTGCCAATTTGAAACAGCTGTTATAGAACCACTCTCTCTTCCTGTTGGTCAATAAGTAAATCAGAGAAATTTCAAATAATCTGTAATACTTTTCTAACATTCACTCTGCTAATACCTTTCAACCCTTTCAGCCTTCCATTACTGAATGGCTTCCTCAGTTCCTTTACCCTGTGAGGCACCCTGCAATCTAGCCCAATATGAGAGAAGCCATGTAAGCTCTATATATTGCTGAGCCTTCAGATATGGCCAGAGAAATGTGCTTGTGAAGAGAAAGAGGAAGATGGTTCACCCAGGGACCATTTATGGAGGAGGCCGAGTACCAAAATCAAGTGCGTAGCTTTAGCCATTTCTTATCAGAAAGTCTGGACTAGAAAGATGAGTTCTCAGGATTTTCCTGAGAAAGGAATTCTATTTTTATTTGGATTTTGAGAGATTATCTCTGTAACTTCCCACAGTCAGAGGCTGAACTCCTGGATGACCCTCGCAGTATAATGAGCAGGATGGCCTAGGCCTTGTGTACTCATGGAAAGTGCAACATAGCTTGCCTTGTTGGTTTTTCTGGAGATATCACATTTGGGTTACAGGGGTTCAGCCAGTCTTTGGTTGTCACGCAGAGCAGTTTTATGGGAATAGTTGTATAATGCTAACATCTGTAGACTGAGAGCTTGACTGCTGGGAAAGACCGTGTATCTTGGGAGCTAATTCTTGGTAAATAAAATATTCAACACTTCCCCCACCCTTGCCTGGGCACAGGCACCATTCCGTCTACCATTTCCATCTGTATAAGTGGATGAGCTATGTGCATATTTTCTTATCACCTTGCAGTATACATTTTTGGCAAATTAAAGAGCAAAGCAAAGACCCTTGGCCTTTTAACTTTTCTGCTTTCTTGGTATTTCCACATGCGATAGAATATTAAAAGGTTAGAGGATTTCTCTTTCAAGATTTCTGATGAGGAGATACAGACTGACTGATAGCCACATGCCTGCTGTCCTCAGTTTCAAGTCTATATTCCTATTTCTCCTTTTCCATGACGCCTCTCTTGCCCACTCTGTTTAAAATGTCAACCTGTTGCCACACATTATACCAAATCCCTTTACTCTAATTTGTTTCCTGTAGAAATGATCACTTTTGACATACCATGTAACTTACCACATTTTGTATTCATTGTCTGCCTTCCCCTGGTAGAATACAGACTCCACAGGGCGAGGATTTCTTGCTCTTTTATTTGCATTGTATGCCTAAGTGCCTAGAACAGTGCCTGGTGCATAATTAAACCTTTGGTAAATATTCCTTGAATAAATGAGCCAACATCCCAGTGACAGGAGAACTAATATAGTGTGGTGATAAAAAACTTGGGCTTTGGAGTCAAATGATCCTGGATTTAAATCTCAGCTTTGCCACTTAGCAGCTGTATGTCTTTAGAAAGTGAATTAACCTCGGGGCACCTGGATGGCTCAGTCAGTTGAGGGTCGGACTTCGGCTCAGATCATGATCTCATGGTTTGTGAGTTGAAGCCCCGTGTCAGGCTCTGTGCTGACAGCTCAGAGCCTGGAGCCCACTTCAGATTCTGTTTCCCTCTTTCTCTACCCCTCCCCCACTTACACTCTGTCTCTCTCTCTCTCTCAAAAATAAACATTAAAAATTTTTTAAGAAAGTGAATTAACCTCTCTGAGCCTCAGTTTTCTCATCTGTAAAATAGGGATTTTAGCACTGATCTTGCTGGTGTGTTGTATGCTATCAAAAGAGATAGCATAGCATGGTGACCAAGAGGCAAGACTTTGCATTCTAGTAAATCTGGGGTCTGGGCTTTAGCTTCAAGTTCTGGTTCTTCCATGACCTTTTGCTGTATTTGTGAACTCTGTAAACTCACTTTCTTTGCCTTTAAAATGGGTATAATACTATGCCCTGAAAAATAGGACAGTGATCAGAATTAAAGAGAGGTAATCCAAAGTAGGGCTTAGCAGACTAACCAGCTCTTAGTAAGGGATCAATTAATTTGGACTCTTCTGGGAACAGTGATGATAATTTTGAAGTTAGGCTCATTGCTCATACAGAGTAACTGCTTAATAAATGGTATGTTTGAAAAAAGAACAATATTAGGACTTTGGGAACCTCCTAAATTAATGTCACCGTTTTTCTCGAATTCTCTCTTCTCCAGGGGAGGTAAAGCAAATACCTGTTATCTCTGTGAGATATTTGTTTCACCTTGAAAATGGAATGATGAACAATTTTTATGTGCCATACTCCTTCCTTTGTTCCAAAATAAGACAGTTCTGTTATGATTTCAGGGGTTATTTTTGAATTTTGGAGGACTGAGTTGCCACAGGGGCTCTGCCCCACCAGGTCATCATTAGGCGGACTTTATGTAACTTGGGTGTTTAGTCAGCTTGTTCAGAACTAATGAAGTTGGCTCTAGAAGCTGTGGTTTGGGGAGATTGTGATAGCTCAGGGTTTCCATTGGCTTCCACTTCCTTCTGTGAGAGATGCTTCTTCCCCCTTCTGCTCATTTGCTGTGTGAGTCTCAGCAAGACATTTCACCTCAATCAGACCTTCTAACTGTATGGCCCAGGTATGAATCCATGCTCTGTCTTGTTGTGCCCTGGCCAAGTTACTCAACTTCACTGTACCTTATTCTCCACCTTTGTAAATAGGTAGGTAGGTAGGTAGGTAGGTAGGTAGGTAGACAGATAGACAGACAAATAAAAAAAGGAATGGTCCTACACTACAGGGTTTTGTGAGGATTGAATGAGCTATTACATGTAAAGAGTACTTTAAAAGTACTCAATGATGTTTATTATTATGTCATTTACTAAAAAAATAAAATAATCCGGTACTGTAATATTTTAAGTTTATGAACACTTTCTATATTTTGAAAGCTCAGGAACCTCAGCTTCTCTTGGGGTCTCGAAAGCACGTGGTGAAGAATATCTTTGCTTGAAAAGAGCCACCAGGTGTCCACTGTGTCTTAAAGAGGTGATCAAATGCAGTGCCTCTCAGTTCGTGCAAGGAGGGAGATGATAGGGATCAACAGGGTTGTTGTGAGGATGCTCAGAGCGGCGTGGGGAAGACCCTGAGGTCAGGGCAGCCCCTTGGGAGGAAGCTGCCACCCCAGTCAGGAAGGTCTCACAAGGTGGATTTTAACTGGTGATCTGGCCTGAGCCAAATTTCAGCCCAGAGCTTATCACATTCAGGTGGACCTGCCCCTGTTCATGGTCCCAAAGCTCCCAGACCAGACTGAGCTATAAATTGTTAATTTGACAATGAGAAAGCTGTTCTGTGCACTGGATAGGCACACTGGTCTAATTAGCACATTTTCCTTTCAAAGCAAGTTACATGTGGAAGCAAATCATCGGAAGGTTACTTGGTTAAGTATGGAGTCAATAATATGGGAGCTACGTGATTTGGATGTTGACGGTGGGTGTCCGTTAGCCTGGTGCCTCTATCTCCGCAGCCCAGATCTACCTGCCAGGTGGTCCATGTGCTCACCTGAGTCACACAGAGCCCCCTGACAGACCTAGTCAGGTTTTGAATCCACACAGCCATCATTTGCCTCTCTGGGTATCCTTTATATATATTAGTTTTTGGCTAACTTCCTCCTCACGTGTTTCTGGTGCGTTTTCTTAATGTAAATTTTATTTTTCATCAAAGTAAGGCATGTATATTGTTATATAAATCTAATAATACTTAAATCAAAAAACAGCATTTCCCTGCCCCAAATCTGCTTCTCGAACCCTTTGATTCCTACTCTCTGGGAGCAGCCATTTTCAAATTGCTGAGTTGTTGATTCTGCTAGTTACCTCCCCATTTCTTTCTTTTTTTTTAATGTTTTATTTTACTTTTGAGAGAGAAAGAGACAGAGTGTGAGTGGGGAAGGGGCAGAGAGAGAGGGAAACGCAGAATGTGAAGCAGGCTCCAAGCTGTCAGCACAGAGTCTGATGCAGGGTTCGAACCCATGAGCTGCGAGATCATGACCTGAGCCAAAGTCAGGTGCTTAACTGACTGAGCCACCCAGGCACCCCTACCTCCCTATTTCTAAATGATATGCTTGAATTGCTATTTCTTGATGTTTTTATTGAAGATGATTCTATGAAAGATGACCATTGAATCCCCATCCTCCCTTTCAGTTTCACTTTTCGCTTCTTTCCGGTGTGGTCTTATCTTAATATTTAGTTAAAACCATATTTAACGTTTATGTTGTGCCAATGTAAGTATTCATGGAGAGCTACAAAATGTACCATGATTATGTTACCTCCTTTCTTTCTCCTTCCTTCATCCCTCCCCCCCCTCCTTTCCTTTCTTCCTTCCTTCTATTTTTTAATTTCCCTTTGGGACATACTTCTCCGCCCATTCTCCATCTTTAAATTAATAAGGGCATTTGAAACCTTAACTGCCGTACCTTCACCACACCTAACAAAATTAACAAGTCATTAATATCATCCAATACCTAGCCTCTATTCAAATTTCCCTGATTGTCTCAAAGATGTCCTTTTACAGTTGGTTAATTTGAATAAGGACCTAAATAAAGCTCACAAATTATACTTGGTTGTTATATTCCCTAATATTCTTTTGTTCTATAATAGCACCCCCTCTACCCCTCTTTTGTTTGTGACGTTGATTTGTTGGAGAAATTGGATGTAGAGTGCTACACATTCTAGATTTGGTAGATGGTTTCCTCATAGTGTTGTTTAAATTGTTCTTCTGTATCCTATAAATGGGTGGTTATTGGATTAGGGCTTAGATTTTTTAAGTAAAAATATTCTATAGGTGGTGCTGTTTACTTCCTATTTTATCATGTCACAAGACAATAATGTCTTGTTGTACCACCTTTAATGGTGATTAAATTGATTACTGGGTTCAGATGATGGCATCTGATCATTCTGTTGCCAAGTTCCTTGTCAACTTTTCACCTAATCCATTGATGATCATTACCCAGATCCATCATTTTATGGGGTACATATTCTGTCCTTTCATTGTGCAATTCAGTTCTGAGCCAGTAAGTGCTGATTACCTAGTTTGACTCCAGTTTAACTCTAAGTACTACCAAATAGCTGACTGAATTTACATGAAAGTAATATGCTGGTGTGTTATATTGATTAATGTTTTTATGTGAACCTCTAGTTGAGCTTTGCTGTTGGCTTAGAAAACAGAAACAGAAAAGTGGAAAGCTTTCTTGTCAGTCATGTTGAAAAGTAACTGGCAGAGAAAAAAAATTTTTTAAGAAGTGGAACAAATTAGAAAACTCTGCTTTAGTTTCTAATGCCTCCTTTCTCCAGGGTGGGAAAACTCTGCAGTCTAAAGGGGTCTTCTTTGCCTGTGAAAGAATTGGAGGGAAGCTACCAGAATGGACACAGAACACAGTCATTTGAGGACTTTTTGATTGCTGTTGTGTTTTAGTTTTCACTCCCCTAATTGCTAAGAAGTCTTTCATAAAGATTTTCCCTAAACCCTGCTGCATATGAATTAGGGCTTTTCCTTTCCTCTGCATTGGGACTGGTGCCCTTTGATGCATTTTAGCAGAATTTAGCTTCTAAATACAATTTGAAACATACATACGTGCATGCACACACGATTCTCTCAATTGACATTATTATTATTTTTTTATTTTTTATTTTTTATTTTTTATTTTTTTTACTGCAAGGACCTGCCCTGTAGGAGCCAAATTCAGTGGCAGGATGGAACTATGGAGGCACCTTCCACCTCCTTCTTGCAAGGCCCTAGTGTCTCTTGGCTGAGGAGCATTTTTCCATGCTTTTTAAAGACCTGTTTGGATTAAAATGAATTCCTGGTGTAAATGCCTGGTCTGTTATTGATACAGGTTGGTTACCTTTGTAGTGACTTCCAGTATTCCAGAATTTAAGTCCTCCTCTAAAATACTCTGTAGTTCAAATTCTCATAATATCGGGACCTCTTCTGCCATTTATAAAAACCTTCCACATAACTTTCAATGACTAAATTGCACCCTTATTTCAAGGCCCAGATCAAATGACACTTTCCCTGGGTCCCCCAGTGAGAAGCCATCTCTTCCCATCTTCTAGACTCCAGTGGCTCCCTCTTTTCATCCTCTTATGACAAGGATTGTTTGCTCCCTTTCATTACAGTTTGTTTCCATACTCATGTTGCTTCTCCCTTTTAACAGAAAAATATCAGTCTTGTCTTTGTTTTGTTTTGACCATGACTAGTATGTAATAAATATTTTATCAGCATTTTAAATTGTAAAAACTGAATAAAATGACTTGAGTAATTTTATTTTGTCAGATATCCAGCTTCTATTTCAGTTATGCTTCAAATATCTACAGGGGACTCTGTCAGTCAGATGTAGGGCCAGATATTCTATTTCAGAAGAGGGAGGAAAAAATGCGTAGAGGAATTAACCTGGAATTTGGAGTCAGAAGACTAGATTCAACACCCATCTCAATCACTCCAGAGTCACTGCTTTAGAGTAGTTGCTATGTTACTGGGTGCCCTCCCTGGTAGTCTGAAGATCTGTAGCAAAAGTCAGGTAAGACAATCTAAGATCTAGCTCATTAGAAAGAAGGAAGGGGAGAAAAGACTGTGTGGATTTATGAGTAGCAGTGGATGGTACAGGGATGGAGTCTTGGGCTCTCACAGCCCTTCATCATGGTGCTGGCTGGGGAAAGAGGTCCAGGAGGGATTCCACTCTATAGCTGTGTTGGGAAGGATGAGTGTACAAAACTCATGGGGGTGCTCATTAGAAATAAGATGGTGAGGGTTGGGGAGGGAAGCCATAAATATACACTTTACTCTTTAATCCCTTGCAGTCTTGCCCAAACCTACCAGTCCCAGATACAGCTTTTTCTCACTTCTTGCTTCCACTGTCCTCTCTTAGGAACTACTTGGCTGAAATAATAAATGGAGACTTCTATTTAACTTCTAATAAACACAACCAGCGCTTGAATAGCTTCACATTAGTAACAGAGGACCACCTTCAGGGAGAGCATAGAGATTCTAACACTACTGATAGTTACCTCTGTAGAGAGAGGAAATAAAACCAAGATCCCGCTGTTTTGGGCATCACAGCTTCGCAAGTGGCTTCTCCTTGTTTCAGAAAGACATTGAGACCCAGCTTTCACATGGAAGTTATTCCTTAACCATCAGTCTGCCTCTCTGTGGGAGGTGCGCTCTCCTTCAGGATCTAAGAGTATAAAGAGCATGGGATCTGGAGTCAATAGGCCTGAGTTTGGGTCCATTTATGTGCCATAGTAAACTTTAGGCTATTCACTTTTCCTCTCTGATGTGGAAAGAGGTGTAATACCTACCTTTTCACTAGATGATAAGGAGGTTCAGATGAGATTTTGTATTTGTATATGTGTGTGTATATAGCCCCTTCATTTTTCTGAAGCAACATAGGGAATGCTTCCCTATTACCAAGTTATTTCAAAAGCTACATCTTGCTATGGGTGAGAATCGGAGCCATGTTGTGGTCTAATGGCTCTTCTGCTTACTAGTGTGAGCAGTTCCCTCCACCTCTTGGCACCTTGCTTTTGTCTCTTGTGAAATGGTCAAGAATATCAGATGTCCAGAGAAGGAAGTTATTTGAGGTAGAAAATGTGCAAGGTAGACTCTACAGGACTGGTGAGTTACCATGACGCTGTCTCCACTACTACCTATTTCATTTCTTCCAGCAGCATTTAGAATACCACAGTAGTTTTCCAGATGCCGTGCTTGAACATGGTGTGTCTGGTTGAAAGAAATGATTTTGGAGTCACATAGACGTGGCTGCTAGCTGCAAGCTATGCAAGTTACAGAATAACTTTATCCCAAAAGTGGAAGAATAATGTCACCTACTGCCTAAGGTTGCAGTAAGGATGAAAGGAGGCTATGTAAATAAGGCATTGGGCATACTGTTTGGCACCCGCTGGGTACTCAGTAAGTATTAGTTTTCTTCCCTTGGGCTACATTTGGCTCTACAGATTTTAACTTGATCAAATCACATTTATTACAAGTTCCAAGTAAGGCATGGTACTGCATAGGTACTTTAATCTTAGGGTGCTAAGGGACCGTCAGGTTGGGATGAAGGGCAGAGGGAGACAGTTAAGTTTGTTTCTTAACTAACAATAGTGGTATCTCACCTCCTTGCCCTGGTTCTGAGCCTGCTGAGTCACTGTTGCAGCCCCTTAGCCCCATGATCTCTGGCTGTGCCATGGAATACAGCAAAGCCCACAAGAAACCAGCACTAATAAATGGCAGATCATTTTGAGGGATTTTTGTTTGCGTTCCTATGCTTGGTCCCCTGGTGAGATAGGAAACCTTTAATAAGACTTTTCCTAAATGATGCTTCATGTGAAATGTGGATTTTTTTTCCCTCTCTGTTCTCCTAACAAATGACCATTTCATGAGGTTTCCTTTCATTTTTTTTTTTCTTCTTCTTTCCTGCTTCTCAGTACATTCCACAAAGAGCTTATTCCTCTGCTGGTTACTGATTGATGGTTCTACTCTGTGTGCCCTTTAATTTTGCAATAAACCAACAAGGAGTTGAGACCACAAACTTAAAGAGAATTGACTTATTTATTTGACTGGATTCACTGGAGTAACAGGCAGATTTAGTCATTTCAGTGTGGTCCTGGGGAGGGCAGGAGGAGTCCGTGAGCAGGAAAGCTGTGCTGTAAATAACCAGACAGAGAAGAGCTTCCTTGTTCTCCTGTTCCAAAGCAGCTGGGCATTCGTTTTGCAGTGGCTATCCCTTTCCAGGCCTGGATGGGATCAAGAAGTCTTCCACAAGACTTGTCCACAGCTCCAGGATTCTGAATTCAGTGGGACTTCAGATATGCAGAAATGGAAAGCCACCACCCACAGGTCCCACGTTCCTTTTTTTCAAAGGGGATCATGGTGATGCCCCTTAAATGACTGCAGGCATGGCTGCAAACCTACCCGGGTCACCAGTCCTTCCAGGCCTGGCCTCTTGGCTGGATGATGTCAAGAACCAAGAATAAACCTCTGCCCCAACTACCTCCATCCCTGCTGGGTCTTCACCGTAAGACCAGGGCCTCCACCACAGTGCACCAGCACTAAAACCTTTTGTGAATCAATTACCAGCCATGTGAAGAAGCAATTGATTCACCATCGTGTGGTGTAGCCAGTCTGCAAAGAAATGCAAACACTGCAAGTTGGAAAGCAAGAACACACTTTTTGAGTGGTCGCATGGATCCTAAGTAAACTAAAGATAGCCCTTTTAGGGTATTTAAAAACACAGATACCATTATCATTAATATTTAAGGATTGCAGCATACCCAGTGCTGTTCTCTGTGAGTTGAAGCGGAGCTGGGAAGATAACTGCCCGAATGGAATTTGTCCCAGCTGTGAGCTCCTTGCCCAGATCCCAGTGTTGTTTGTGGCTCTACCTCATTTAACCAGCTAGCTGCCTGTTCTCGTTCTGCTCTCATGTGGCAACCTTTCTTCTGAAACTCTTGTCATCACATTTTAGCAGAAGTGAAAATATTAGCAGAAGGTTCATGGCCAAGACAGAAATAGAATCCAGGAGCCTGTGTCTTTTCTTTTGCCATACCTGCTGGAGCATGGTTCCTCCCTGGACTGAAGACTCAGTGTTTCCAGCTCTACCAAACGGCATTCTAACAGCCGGCTGCTGAAAGTTTGTCTTACTCTTAAACATTTGGTACAGTTTTCCTTTAATGTGATTTTGCATTAAATAATATGGCACTTGGTCAGTCTGATGCCAGCAAATGCCATGCACTGAAGAAATGGATCAACAAATGTCCATGAGGCTGTGAATTTTCCTGTCAAGAACATTTTGTGTGGAAGAACCAGCATGCACTAGAGGTCCAGACAGACCTAGTGTGAATCTGGCTCTTCTGTGTGCTAGCTACGTAGTCTCAGAAAATTGCTCAATGTCTCTGAACCTCAGTTTCCTCATCTTCAAAATTATGATAATAATGTTTGCCTCATTGAGGTGTGAGGATGAAATGAGCTAATGTATGTAAAGCACTTGGTACAGGGTTGTATCCACAGGACGCAGACATTAGTTTCCTCCCTTCTCCCTTCCCGCTTTTAGAATGGGGACAGGAAGGCAAAAACACGTGAAATCTCAGAACATTTACACTGTAGGTAGAGAGGTAAGAATAACATGTGACATAGAGAAAAAAATCCTCGTACCGAATTACTTGGTACCGATTCTAAAATGGGAGCATTAGGAACTGAGAGATCAGTTAGTTGCAGAGAGCATGGTTGGGAAAGACTTCATGGAAGAGGTGGGATTTGAACTGGCTCTGCAAAGATGGAAGCGTGAAGAAGAGTGAAGAAGGACATTTCAGCCTGGGGCACTTGGCATGGGGATGAGAGCAGGAGTGAGTGAACCAGGAGAAACAGAGAGATAGAGTGAGGATGTCATAAACCTCAGTGTTCCCACTGGAAAAACTGGCGTGGGTAGATGAATAAGTAAAAAGCTAATAGTTGTTAGGCACCTGCTAGGTATTAGGCACTGTCTTAAGTGCTTTCTGTGCTAACTCATTTATCCTCAGAACAGGTACAATTGTTATCTCATTACACCATTGAAGAAAGTGAGGCACAGAGAGATTAAGTAATCTACCTGAAATGATACAGCTGGGTGTGGTGGAGCTGAGACAGAGACCCCGGGAGGTCTGGTTCAAGAGCCCACCCTCCTAGCATACAACAGCAGCTTCAGTTACTGCCCAGCTTCCCTCATGAGGTAGTGAGGATCAACTGAGACCATTCTGTGAACATCCTCTGAAAAATATAAAGCATCAGGGGTGCCAGGGTGGCTCAGTAGGTTAAGCGTCACACTCTTGATTTCAGCTCAGGTCATGATCTTGCGGTTCCTGAGTTCAAACCCCACATCGGGCTGTTCACTGGCAGTGTGGAGCGTGCTTGAGATTCTCTCTCTCTCTGCCCCTCCTCTGCTGTCTCTCTCTGCCCCTCCTCTGCTCTCTCTCTCACTCTAAATAAACAATTTTTTAAAAATCTCAGAGAAATAAAGCATCACACACACATTAAATGCTGTCATTATTCTTGTTAATGACATTAGATGAGAGGTGAACATCAAGATAGGCAACGCAAAATGAGGAAGGAAAAAATTATAGGATAGCACTTCTCTGCAGTTATATTTAGCAGTTCATGTCCCTCACCATCCCCTCTAGCAACTCAGAGGCCTGACAAAACCTCACACTTCCTCTTAGGACAGCACTCTGGGGGGCCATTCCCAAGCCACCAGGGTACACATTGGAGATTCTAAAAGCCTATTTGTCATCTGGCATTGGGGCTTGTGCCTTGAGTATGATTTGCCCTTGGCCAGGACATCATTTTATGGGCCTGTAGCACATGATTGGGAGCTGGCTTGTTAGTGACTGTGATCAAAGATCTCCACTCCAAGGGCATTGCCATGGAGGGAGGCCCGTCCTCACTCATTATGTAAATATTTAGCCATTTTAATGTATTTGTTCTGGCCATTCTTCTTCTGTCTCTCTTATGTTGACTCTGTTTAATTGTGGGTTATTATTGTTTGTGTATGTTGATGTCATTTATTTAAGTATGGACACAAACGGATAGCTTCAGCTCCCAACTCCCTGCCCCCCTTATAAAAAACACGCCTTACACAATATCCCTTCTATGAGGATATCAAATAGTTTTTGTTCAAAGGCATATCTGATGAGGCTGCTATCTAGGATATTTGTTCTTAGGCAGATGTTTTGACCTCCTTTTGAAAGGTTGTGAATGACCTTTGCTCTCATTTTATGCTACAGATTCACTTTGGAGATAGAATACATCTCCAATACATGAATGCAATGCACCCAGTTACTGAGTTTGGAGAGCTCTTGGAATGCCATTTGCTTTAGTGGCCTAGAAATACAGAAGTCAGATTAGTGTTGGCTCATCCTCCTTTGGAGGCTTCTCAGAGGTGGGGTGGAAGTCAGTGGCCCCTCTGGGCTTCAGCTCCT